>NW_027601298.1:124979-135796 GCF_053455715.1 Rhinoraja longicauda
GATGCAAAGAATGTTCAGCAACATCATTGGTGATGTGCAAGCCAAACAGATGAACTGAATAATTTCTATGCCCGCTTCGAGCTGAAGGACAACAGTGCGGTGACACCTGGCCCTTCAAACTACATTGTACCTCTCCCCAGGGTGGCTGTTGCTGATGTTAGAGCGGCCTCCCTGTGGGTAAACCCACGAAAAGCAACAGGTCCAGACGGAGTTCCTGGCCGTGTCTTTAGAAGCTGCGGGGAACAGCTAATACGTGTATTCGCGTACATCTTTATCCTCTCCCTACTCCGCGCTCAGGCACACAGCTGCATCGAGAAGACCACTATCATTTTGGTGCCGAAGAAACGCAAGACCTCAAGTTTAAACGATTACCGAACACTGGCCTTGGCATTCACCATCATGAAATGTTTTTGGGAGGCTTGTTATGGAACGCATTAAATCCAGTCTACCCAGAGGCCTTGGCCCACTGCAGTTCGCCTACCGCCACAACAAGTCCACGTACGATGACATCGCCCTCGCCCTACACATCCCCAGATCACCTGGCACCTACCTAAGACTCCTATTTAGAGACTAAGGTTCTGCCTTAAATTGCACTGTATCATCCAAGCTTATCATCAAACTCGCGGGACTATTCTGCATTTTGTCTTTTGCTCTTTGCTCTCTCTGATGTATTTGAGTTTGAGCTGTGCAGTATATCTGATCTGAGTGTAGAGCACGTAAAGATAAGCGTTTCACTGTTCCTCGATACATGTGACATTTATAGACCGTCCCTAACCTAACAAGTTGACATCAAACAACCGTCATCAGAGCGGGAATGTTCGTACAATGAAGGAGACAAAGATAGTAGATGTGACAAAGATGGTGTTGATATGCAAGAGAAAGCGATGAATAGTCGATAAGCACAAAAAATGCTGGACAAAGCGAAGAGAAGATGAGGAACGGGGACAGGAGGCAGAGTACACAGTTAAGTGCTGAAACTGAATTGTGGACCATAGTAATTGCCGGGATATCTGAAATACAAAAGTACAGCAAAATAAACGCAGAAGACTGAGATGACACCCGTGGAGTAACGAAAACGTATCGATTATCCGAAGCGAGTGACCTCACAAAATAACTGATATTCCAAAACAAATGCATAATTCGCACAACTCAAACGTACCTGAGTTGGACTGGAAATTACATTGCCATCGCACCTGAACATTGCTGCAAAATTAGTTCAAGCCGGACAATAGAAATGGGAATAGCCGATAATGCTTACTTATTGCTCAAACCGATTTGGTGGCTATTTTCCAAATGTTGTGGCTACATAAACGAGCTATCTTCAACATGTGTCAACTAACATTTCTGAAAGCTGGATCTTTATACCCATCACCATCTGAGTGTAAAGGTCTTCCGTTCCAGTTCCTTGTAAATCTTGCCTCTTTCTTAACTTAACCCTCTGACCTCTGTTATTTGATCCCCATTCTGGATAAATGACATAGTGCATCCACACTATTTATTCCTCTCACGATTCATACACCTTTCTAAGATTACCCCAGGCTTCTGCCATCCAAGGAGTATAGAAAGTAACTCTGCCCAGAGCTCGGGCCATACAAAGAATTGTGAGCGAAGCCTTGCTTTAACTAACGACGGTGATACCACAAATGGAAAAAAACTACATAGACGGAACCGAGAGCCACGAGTCACACGACAGAGAAACAGCCCAGCAACTATCTTAGTCTATGATTTCCAATTAATAAGTCCCATTTACCAGCACATGCTCCATAGACTATACTGCGTTGTCGTTAACTCATTTTAATATCGCGATACGTATCTCCAATTCGGTGCATAGATTGAAGTCATGATTTATCCCTCGAAAAAAGGGGCCTTCGAAGGACCGACAGTTGACCAGATCGTCTACCTTGCCGCCTTCACAATAGTACGGTCCCTACTCCATGGCGAATAGTTGTCTATGGAACAGATGCGCCACCATACTGCGAATTATGTTCTGCATTCCGTATCTTCCCTTTGCTTTATCTATTGTTATTGAGTTTGAACTGATAATATCTGTATGGCGTATTTAATCTCTTTGGATCGCGTGTAAAGCAACGTTATTCGTGCGCCTCGATACACGTGGTAATAATTATCCTGGCCCTGAAACCTGAATCTCAATGCAACTTTCAACTTATTTTTGTTTGTACCTTTGCAAACCAAGGAGGCCTCATAGTTAATAGAAGCATTGTATCATTAATCCTTTTACCAATGCACATCGGCAAATTTGCAGATGATACTAAGTTGGGGGGTAGTGTGAATTGTGAGGAAGATGCAATAAGGCTGCAGGGTGACCTGGACAGGTTGCGTGAGTGGGCGGATACATGGCAGATGCAGTTTAATGTAGATAAGTGTGAGGTTATTCACTTTGGAAGTAAGAATAGAAAGGCAGATTATTATCTGAATGGTGTCAAGTTAGGAGGAGGGGGAGTTCAACGAGATCTGGGTGTCCTAGTGCATCAGTCACTGAAAGGAAGCATGCAGGTACAGCAGGCAGTGAAGAAAGCCAATGGAATGTTGGCCTTCGTAACAAGAGGAGTTGAGTATAGGAGCAAAGAGGTCCTTCTACAGTTGTACCGGGCCCTGGTGAGACCGCACCTGGAGTACTGTGTGCAGTTTTGGTCTCCAAATTTGAGGAAGGATATTCTTGCTATGGAGGGCGTGCAGCGTAGGTTCACTAGATTAATTCCCGGAATGGCGGGACTGTCGTATGTTGAAAGGCTGGAGCGATTGGGCTTGTATACACTGGAATTTAGAAGGATGAGGGGGGATCTTATTGAAACATATAAGATAATTAGGGGATTGGACACATTAGAGGCAGATAACATGTTCCCAATGTTGGGGGAGTCCAGAACAAGGGGCCACAGTTTGAGAATAAGGGGTAGGCCATTTAGAACGGAGATGAGGAAGTACTTTTTCAGTCAGAGGGTGGTGAAGGTGTGGAATTCTCTGCCTCAGAAGGCAGTGGAGGCCAGTTCGTTGGATGCTTTCAAGAGAGAGCTGGATAGAGCTCTTAAGGATAGCGGAGTGAGGGGGTATGGGGAGAAGGCAGGAACGGGGTACTGATTGATAGTGATCAGCCATGATCGCATTGAATGGCGGTGCTGGCTCGAAGGGCTGAATGGCCTACTCCTGCACCTATTGTCTATTGTCTATTGTCTATTGACCCCAATTTTACATCGGGGGTCAATGAACGATTTGGGTTCGTACAGATCTCCAGTTCTCCAATTATAAAGACGCAGCTCCAAGTAGAACGGTGGACCGGAATTAGGCAAGGTGGCTTGAGAAAATATTGTTAATTATTCCAAATACCCGGACAAATCGGGGTTTGGTAGAAATAATAAAACTACATTCAGTAAGATATTCTGTATCATGAACTATATTCTTCATTCTGTATTTCCCCTCCACCCGATCTATTGCACTTGGCTTCACACTGATTATTTGTGTGTGTGGAATATTTGAACTGAGTGAATAGCATGCAAAATAAAGCTTTCCACTGCACCTCGTTACATGTGATAATAATAGACCCAACCTGACCAGACGACCTGAGATAAAGAACAACTCTGGTCAGACCGGGAAAGTCCGTACTGCGATGCTCACTGACATTGTCTACGAGACACATAAATGGACTGTTGGACACAGCGCAAAGAGAAGGTGAAGCCTGGGGACGGGTTTAAGAAAACAAAAGAAATGCTGATACTGGGTTGCGGGCCATCTTAATTCCCCCGCATCTGAAATACAAGAGGAAGTCGGATATACTCAGATGACAGAAGACATCCACGGAGAGAAGGAATATATGTTATTTCAGAAGTTAATGATCTCAACAAAACTCCGCCATTGACGGAAAACATGCAGTGTGGTATCAATTTTCAAAAGAAAAGCACGCCATCATCGGTGCTGCTCGCCGGCGCACCTGAATATTGTTGCAGAATTAGTTCCTGTTCAACATTTATTGCTCAACAGTTACCTAGTTATTTCTTGCTACTGTCTAATTGGCGTCTGCATTTCCAAACGCTCTAACTGTAGAACACTTCCCAACGAACTCCTCCGACTACGTGTCCCATGTACCCACCACCGTTGAAGTGTAAATTCCTCCCTTCAGTTTCTAGTGAATCTCGCCACTCTGACGTGGAGTGGCGCCTAATGCGGCACACAAACGAAAACAAAAAGACAATTGTCATGTCTCTTGTTATAACCTTGGAAAAGTACAGTAACAAGCGTATTGTCACGTTGCATAGCTGCTTGGATTGGGAACAACTCTGCCAAGACCGCGAGAAATTGCAGAGGGTTGTAAATATCACAGAGACCAAACCACTCATATTATCCATCTACACTCCACGCTGCATAACATTATCCAAACACCCAACATAATCAAAGACTTGGCCAATCCCGCTCAGTTCTTCTTTCCCCTACTCCAATCCGGCAAGGTTGGTGTGCGGATCGAAAGTGAAGTCATGGTCATCTTCGAACCCAAAGGACCAACAACAACAACAACAACAGTGCATTGTGTCACTCCATCAGTACTACCCCCACATTGTGCCACTCCATCAGTACTACCCCCACATTGTGTCACTCCATCAGTACTACCCCCACAGTGTGTCACTCCATCAGTACTACTGCGCAGTGTGTCACTTCATCAATACAACTCCAACGTGTGTCAATTCATCTGTACCAACACACAGTGTGTTAATCCACCATTACTACCATACATTGTGTCACTCCATCAGTTCCACTGCACAGTGTGTCACTCCATCAGTAATGCCCCACACCGTGTCACGTCGTCACTAAAACCCACTGTATGCCTTTACATCATTACAAACACACATGTTCACAGCCTCAAACACAGTCAAACACGCACACACACATACCCGCGCACGAAGACACACACAATCTCTCAAATGCAATCACAAACAATCAAATATACTCTCACACATTCTCACATACAATCACACGTACACATGCACTCACACTAACAGATATTCACACGCACTAGCACGAAGAGACACGCACTCATTCGCACACACTTACACACGAACACATTCTCTGACAACACCATCATATACTCTCCCACACACGCACGCACACACGCACACACACTATCAAAGAATTACATGCTCAAACACTCTGACAAACTCACATCCCACATATTCTCTCACATTCTCACAAACAGCCACACACACGCACAGACGCAAACACTGTCCTTCACAAACCCACATGCACTCTCCCACTCAGAGACACAGATACATTCATTCGCACTTGCACCCACACTTACTAATGCTCACACACTCACACGCACACTCAGGCACTCGTACAGACAGACACACACACACAAATATAGGCACTCTTACATACTCTCCCGCTCTCTCACACGCAAGCCCGCGTGCACACGTGCACATTTTGGGATTGAGTGTATCCTTGTATGTTCGCGTCGAGCAGCGCAGCGCAGCGTGGCCGGGAGTGTTCCCGCAGAGCGGGGCCAAGCCCTTCAGTCGGCCCGGTCGGCCCGGCTCGCCCACCGCGGATGGCGATGAGAACCGCGCCGCGGGAGCGATGTGGGATCCGCGAGGAACCGTAGAGAGCGAGGCGGACCGTCGGAGAGCGAGGAAGGCCGCCGAGAACGAAGGGGCGACCCGCGGTGCGGCGGCTGGCAGGAGATAGAACTATTCGGCCAACGTTTGTAACGTTGTCGGCGTCAAAATGTGGCGACACTTGTGTACCGCCTAGGTGAGGTCTTCTACATGATGTTACCGGATTGCCTGCAAAACTAAGAATTCACTCTACCTGGGTCCGTGATAATAAGGTATCACTGAATCATTGAAATTCCTGCAACCGCATACACTAACACATACGCACACACACCGACTCATTTGCACAATCTCACACATTCACACTCGCATACACGTGCTAGCACACTCTTGCACCGACTCGCACACTCACACTGTCACACACAATCAATATCCAATGCGAGTCAGGCTACACCTCTGGAGAAATCTAGTTGGGTATGTCAGTTCAGTGCAGTTTATTGTCACGTGTACCGAGGTACCGTGAAAACCTTTTGTTGCGTGGTACCCAGTCAGTGGAAACAAAATACTTCATTACAGTCGAGCCATTTACAGAGTATAGATACATGATAAGGGGATAACGTTCAGTGCGAGGTAAAGCCTGCAAAATCCGATCGAGGATAGTCCGAGGATCAACAAAGAGGTAGATAGTAGTTCAGCACTGCTTTCTGGTTGTGGTGGGATGATTCCGTTGCCTGATAACAGCTGGGAAGACACTGTCCCTGAAACTGGAGGTGTGCATTTTCACACTTCTATACATTTTGCCTGATGGGACAGAGGAGAAGCAGGAGTGGCAAGGGTGCGACTCGTCCTTGATTATGCTGCTGGCCTTGCCGAGGCAGCGTGGTTTATAAATTGAGTCAATATAACGGAGGTCGGTTTGTGTGATGGTCTGGACAATTCGCAGCAATATCTTGCGTTCTTGTATGGAGCTGTTCCCAAACCAAGCTGTGATGCATCTTGATAAAATACTTTCTATGGTGCATCTGTAGATGTTGGTGAGAGTTGTAGAAGGCACGCCGAACTGGCTAAGCCTGCCAAGGACATGGATGGGTGAAGTTCGGTTCGGGACCTTTCCTCAGACTGATTGTGGTGGGACGGGGGAACAGCAGGACAAAGCGAGTTGAACGATGAGCGGGTGAATACCGTTTTCATTGTCAGGTGCGAGGTAAGGGTTGAGAAGGATGGAATTATAAAGAAAGAGGAAGTAATATCGGTTGAAGATGTGGTGAAGGGGATGTATTGGTGCGAGCCCGGATGAAACACGAGGAAGAGCGATGGGGAAGTTGGAATTTGCACTTAGTTACCTAACATTGGATAATTAAAAGTTCATACCATCAGAAATTCTCTGCCTCAGAAGGCAGTGGAGGCCAATTCTCCGAATGCACTCAAGAGAGAGCTAGATAGAGCTCTTAAGTATAGCGGAGTCGGGGGGTATGGGGAGAAGGCAGGAATGGGGTAGTGATTGAGAATGATCAGCCATGATCACATTGAATGGCGGTACGTAGAGGCTCGAAGGGCCGAATGGCCTCCTCCTGCACCTATTGTCTATAGTCTATTGTTGCAAGGCACCAAGGGCGGAATATGAAGTGGCGTTCTTTCAGTTTGCATGTGTCTTCAGTCTGGCAATAGATGAAGCAAAGGACAGAAAGGTCAGTGTGGGAAGGCGAGTTACAACGGGAAGATCCGGGAGGCCTTGACGGAACGACGGTAAGTGTTCGGCGGAACGGTCGCCGAGTCTCCACTTGACCACGCCGATGCAAAGGAGACCATATCTGGAACACCGCATGCAATAGAAGGGATTAGATGAGGTGCATGTGAACAGCAGCCTCACCTGGAAGGGCTATTGAAGTGTGAGGGAACGGGGTGGAGAGACATCCCATGGTGGCTAGCCGTTTTAACCGCACTTCGCAAGAAAGGCCTTGGAGAGAGAGGTGAGGGCGAGCAGGAGGAGTGTTGGGGAAAAGGGAAAGACAGATAGGGAGTACGGTGATGAAAGGAAGAGATGGCGGAGAAGACGAAAGAAGAGATGGAGGGAGAGTTAAGTAACGAAGGGAGAGTGGGAACATGAAAAGAGAGCGGAGTTCAGATCGCGTGGGTTGGCAAAACGGGGCGATGGAAGGGTCAGATAGATAGAAAGAAACGGAGGGATAAATGCAATGGGAATGAGAAGGAGGGGGGGTTAGGAGAGAGAGGTTGACAGAGAGATGGCGGAGCCGAGAGGAAGAATAGGGATGGTAGGAGAGAGTGATAGTTCAGAGAGAGCGACAGCAGTAAGGATGGAGGGAGAGAGAAAGGGAGGAGGGAGAGAGAAAGGGAGGAGGGAGATGTGCCGCATCATTCGCTGTGTTATTTGGGTTTCGGACAATTCTGAATCCACAATATTTCTGTTCTCTGAGTGTCGAGAGTCTTTGGGTCGTTCCTCCTCAGAGGTGACGAAGGCGGAGAATGTTATTGTCCCGGCGCAAAATCAGACCCACTGCAGGCAAGCAAGGAGTGAATGGTTACCGGTCTCGCCGGGAGTGTGGGGGTGAGGTTGCAGTCAGTTAAGCCGCGATCATATTGAGTGGTGAAACAGAGTGGAGGGGACACTTTAGTGCGAGGTGATCTGTTGATCTAATTCCTCAACCTGTGGACAAACGTCACCCAGTCCTCCTTCAAACTGGGCACCAGAAGCCCTGAGAGGGTCCCTGGAATTTGGGATTGCCTTAGTGAGTGAAGCGGATTGAAGGAGATCAGACAAACAACAGGTGGTGGAGAGTTGGACCAGATGGAGTTTGAAGCAATATTCCCTTTGCTGGAACAATGCCGCTCCCAATTTCCATCCCCCAGTATCGCCACAATTCCCACTCTTTGGAGTTTCTCAACCAATTCCCTGAATAAATCACGACCTGTCTCAGCAGGGATTTCACTTGGCTGATGTCATCTGTTTGCGAATCATTTCAAAATCTCTATTTTTTAACTCTGATCAAACTTCGCTGTCCCCGTGGAGACGGAAAATGGTATAAAATCTCCGGGAATGTTCTGCCCCGGCATTTCATTCCGAGAGATTACCGGTAGTTCACGGGGACACGTCGCTGGTCAGAGAACATGTGGGAAAAGCTTCTGGAATATTACGCCGTGCAGAAAATCTTGTACGTGATCATTGCTGCCGTTGGAGTCCCTGGTAAGTGAACAGAACAATTCAAGATTTATAACTCCATCCGTTAACCAGTGTTGACCTGATTCTGATCGTGTTACAATATTCCCAACTGATGATCGTTGTGTAAGAATGTGTAGATTATATCATTCCACTCAGTGAAATATTTTTGAATTAACGCTGTGATTTTTCTCATTTTCAGACAGCCGAAACTAACCCTCTCTTTCTCCCACTGCCGGGACCCACTAGAATGTTGTTCTTGCCTTCAGTGGGACCTTGCCCAGAGTTGTCCCAGTGCTCGGGACAGGCAGCTCTCCGGGACGGTGTGACTGGGAGGGGTTTACATTGTGAAGTTCACTGTGTCTGAGTTATTGATCAGAGTGAACACCCGCTCCTGTGGACACGTCTCACTGTGGAGTTTGTCACATTCGGATTCCTCCACCTGTTGGTCAATACTTGGATCGATCTCCTGAACCAGTGGCCGCGGATCTACCGGCGTGTGTTGTTACCGAACTGAGGAATGAATCCATTAACGGAGCCACTCTGCTGCCGGATCCTAAGTTGTCCCTGCCTTCCCTCTGGAACCGTCCTCGTCCCCATCAGATGCCGAGTTCCCAGAGCCCCGGTTAAACGCGGCCGGTCACGGTTAAGTCTGTGAAACCGGCCCCATCAGAGACTGTGAGCGGGGTTAACTGTAGACAGGACCATTCCGCCTATTGTAGCGGGCGGCTGCTCGTTCCCTCCCCGCCCTTTACCCCGCCCGTCGCCTTATCTCCTCTCCCCTGAAGCAGGCAGGTCGGGCACAGTCGGAGCCGGGTCTGACATTGTTAAACCTGCAGCCGCGCACCGACTCCAACACTCCTGATCTCCAGCTGAAAGTGGAGCCGGTGTTCAGCCCCGGAGAACGTGTTCAGTAATGCCCAGTGTCCGCTCCCCTTCTCTTTCCGCAGTGAATTTAGTGGCGATTGTGATCCTGTCCCGGGGAATGTGCGGCCTCTCCACCTGCACCACTCGCTACCTGGTGGCCATGGCAGCGGCCGATCTACTCGCCCTGATCACCGAGGTCATTTTGTCTCGGATCCGATCCCATTACTTTTATTGGAGTTTCCTGTCCATCACCCCTGTGTGCAGTGTTAACCTTGTACTGAGGACTGCAGCTACAGACTGTTCTGTCTGGTTCACCGTCACTTTCACCTTTGATCGCTTTGTCGCCATTTGTTGCCAGAAGCTGAAAACTAAATATTGCACCGGGAAAACTGCGGCTGCGGTTCTCGCAACAGCCGGCGTTCTGCTGTGTCTGAAAAACGTTCCCCGCTACTTCACACTGGAACCCCGGACAACCATCGACAATGTCCCGTGGGGCTGTGGCACGGTGGACAGTTATTTCACTGACCCCGCGTGGGTGGCATTTGACTGGATCGACACGGTTTTAACTCCGTTCCTCCCTTTCGCTGTGATCCTGCTGCTCAACGCTCTGACAGTGCGGCACATTTTAGTGGCCAGTCGGGTCCGTCAGGGGCTGAGGGGTCAGAGCAAGGGGGAGAAGCGTAGTGACCCGGAGATGGAGAGCAGGAGGAGGTCTGTGGTTTTACTCTTCACCATCTCCGGCAGCTTCATCCTCCTGTGGCTGACGCTGGTTGTAAACGTCGTCTATTATCAGATCACAGGGATTGGGAATGATCTGAATGATTCTCAATATATCTTTAGCTACGTCGGGTATTTGCTGAGTAATCTCAGCTGCTGCACCAACACATTTATTTACGCGGTGACCCAGTCCAAGTTCAGGGAGCAGGTGAAGAGCGCGGTGAAATATCCGCTCACCTCAGCGCTGCGGCTCATTAATAAACCCGCGCCCTGAGCGCATCCCAGAGGGCGGCCGCAGTCTCTCCGCTCCGGCTCCGGCTCCTCACATTCACCGCCGCATCTTCCAGCTGTCAGTCCCGGGCGGATGATCCCATCGCCGGCCCCGCTCCGGGACCCCCAGCCCCTCACATTCACCCAATCACCCCCTTGCTCAAAGATGCAGATTAAGCAGAAAAAATAACACCATTGCCTGTCATATATATTGATCATTTTTAATGACAGTC
>NW_027601298.1:136296-157407 GCF_053455715.1 Rhinoraja longicauda
AAACTTGCCTCATTGTCCAGAGTTGCTTCCAAATCAGTAGATACTGGGATCTGAAGGCTACGCTCCAAACCCCCCATTCTGATCACAACCGACAGTGAAAGGCCAGTTTCACTAAAGGAAACCAATGAGAAAGTGTATAGTGTGATCAAGTGGTTAAGGATGCAAGAAGCAATATCGAACTCAGGTTCCATGCTACATGTTACAAGCGTGTGAAGATCTCAGGATAGTTTATCGAAATCTCACAAATAGACTGCAGTGAATGGATCTGCAAAATGCACATTTTTATATTTTACAAACCAGAATGCAGAAACGTAGCAGGATATCAACGGAACTTTCAGCCAATTAATTCATCCAAATGAAACTGCTTCCTGCAGCTTTGCTAAGATGTTGATGTCTTCAGGTGAAGCTGCTCCTGCGGTTGCATTGGGCTTGAGTTAAGGTAGAGAGCTCCAATGACAATGAAAGGCGTGACAACCCAGAGACCCTGAAATATGCATTCTCCATATAACGTCCAATTCGTGGATTAGTTGTGATTTATTGATTTCTGTCGTTTGAATATAGCACGTCCCTGCTCAACATTTATATTCTCTTCCGCACCATGGAGAATAAAGAATGTAGATACAAGGAACAGGAGATGTTGGTTTACATTGAACACACAGCAGGTCACGAGAGATTCATGGAATCTACAAACCGAATTAACCATTCCACACTTTATGACTGCAGGTCCGTGACTATTGACATACACAGCCGTGGAACAATTGCTGTCTGTCATCTATATCAACGAATTGATTCAGATGGTGCAAGAATGATTATTAACTTTACAAATAAAATTTAATGCAGGTGGGATGGTAGATTGCCAAGATACATATTAAGAATGAGGTTGGGATTCTGATCGGCTGGGGAAGTGGGCGGTGGAATAGCGTGCGGCATTTAGGATGGATATCTGTGAAGTTTGGGCACGATGTCTTTCATTTGTTACGGTATTAAGTGCAGATGTTGTGGCGTTATATCACAGTTTACAAGGCGTTGTTGAGGGAGGCCACGCTTGTTTGCAGTTCCCTTGACGTCCACTTGATGTCGCCATTACTCTACATGATTACAATCGAGCGCCCAGATAGATAGAGAGAGACTGAGGGAGAGATGGAGTGAGAGTGAGAGGGGAGGGAGGGGTAAGGGGTGAAAGGTTCACAGAGAGAGAGAGAATAGGGAGGATAGGAGAGAGAGTCACAGCTCAAAGAGAGGACAGCAGTAAGGATGAAGGGAGAAGACAGAAAGGGAGGAGGGAAATGTGCTGCAAGAAACACCATTTGCTATTTCTCAGCTCTCTTTCCAATTTGAAAAAGTTCCTGCGTTAATTCCTGCTCGCCATTTTCACTGACCGTGATAACACAGGGGAGAGAGAAAAAGGGGAAAGAGAGAGGGGGAGGAGAGAGAGAGGGGTGAGAGAAAGATTGAGAGAGGGTGAGAGAGAGGGGAGAGAGAGAGAAAGGGGAGAAAAAGAGAGAGAAAGGGTGGAGAGGGAGAGTGATAGGGGAGAAAGAGGGGGAGAGGGGGTATCAAATATTAGTTAAGTTTAATTTATTATTTTGAATGTTTTCTTATACAGTGGAGGGGGAGAGAAAGAGGAGAGAGAGAGAGAGAGAGAGAGGGGGGAGAGGGGAGGGAGAGAGAGGGGATAACAAATATTAGCTTTATATATTGTTAATTTTGTTACAAAGTGGATGGGGGGGGCAGGATATCAAATATTAATATCGTTTATTATTATAAATTTATGAAAATTAAGTGGAGAGGGAGAGAGAGGGAGGGAGAAGAGAGAGAGGGGTGAGAGAGATAGGAGGATAGGAGAGAGAGAGAGAGAGAGAGAGAGAGAGAGAGAGAGAGAGAGAGAGAGAGAGAGAGAGAGAGAGGAGAGAGAGAGAGAGAGAGAGAGAGAGAGAGAGAGAGAGAGAGAGAGAGAGAGAGAGATAGGAGGAAAAGAGAGAGAGAGAGAGAGAGATATGGAGAGTGAGAGGGAAGAGAGAGAGATGGAGAGTGAGAGATAGAGAGAGAGAGAGAGATAGATATGGAGAGTGAGGAGGGAGAGAGAGAGATGGAGAGTGAGAGATAAGAGAGAGAGAGAAAGACCCAGTGGTCCCCAGTGTGGAGGGGGGGGGAGAATGAGGGGTAGAAACTGAAATAAACACTTCAATGATCAGGGACTGTCATTAAAAATGGTCAATATATATGACAGGCAATGGTGTTATTTTTCCTGCTTAATCTGCATCTTTGAGCAAGGGGGCGATTAGGTGAATGTGAGGGGCTGGGGGTCCCCGGAGCGGGGCCGGCGATGGGATCATACGCCCGGGACTGACAGCTGGAAGATGCGGCGGTGAATGTGAGGAGCCGGAGCCCGGAGCGGAGAGACTGCGGCCGCCCTCTGGGATGCGCTCAGGGCGCGGGTTTATTAATGAGCCGCAGCGCTGAGGTGAGCGGATATTTCACCGCGCTCTTCACCTGCTCCCCTGAACTTGGACTGGGTCGCCGCGTAAATAAATGTGTTGGTGCAGCAGCTGAGATTCCTCAGCAAAAACCCGACGTTGGCAAAGATCCGTTGAGAATCATTCATACCATTCCCAATCCTGTGATCTGATAATAGACGAAGTTTACAACCACCGTCAGCCACAGGAGGATGAAGCTGCCGGAAATGGTGAAGAGTAAAACCACAGACCTCCTCCTGCTCTCCATCTCCGGGTCACTGCGCTTCTCCCCCTTGCTCTGACCCCCTCAGCCCCTGACGGACCCGACTGGCCACTAAAATCTGCCGGACTGTCAGAGCGTTGAGCAGCAGGATCACAGCGAAAGGGAGGAACGGAGTTAAAACTGTGTCGATCCAGTCAAATGCCACCCACCCGGGGTCAGTGTAAACACTGTCCACCAAGGCACAGCCCCACGGGACATTGTCGATGGTTGTCCAGGGTTCCAGTGTGAAGTAGCGGGGAACGTTTTTCAGACACAGCAGAACGCCGGCTGTTGCGAGAACCGCAGCCGCAGTTTTCCCGGTGCAATATTTAGTTTTCAGCTTCTGGCAACAAATGGCGACAAAGCGATCAAAGGTGAAAGTGACGGTGAACCAGACAGAACAGTCTGCAGCTGCAGACCTCAGTACCTCATTAACACTGCACACAGGGGTGATGGACAGGAAACTCCAATCAAAGTAATGGTATCGGATCTGAACCAAAATGACCTCGGTGATCAGGGTGAGTAGATCGGCCGCTGCCATGGCCACCAGGTAGCGAATGGTGCAGGTGGAGAGGCCGCACTTTCCCCGGGACAGGATCACAATCGCCACTAAATTCACTGCGGAAAGAGAAGGGGAGCGGACACTGGGCATTACTGAACACGGTCTCCGGGGCTGAACACCGGCTCCACTTTCAGCTGAAGACCAGGTGTGTTGGAGTCGGTGCGCGGCTGCAGGTTTAACAATGTCACATCCGGCTCCGACTGTGCCCGACCTGCCTGCTTCAGGGTAGAGGAGATAAGGCGACGGGCGGGGTAAAGGGAGGGGAGGGAATGAGCAGCCGCCCGCTACAATAGGCGGAATGGTCCTGTCTACAGTTAACCCTGCTCACAGTCTCTGATGGGGCCGGTTTCACAGAATTAACCGTGACCGGCCGCGTTTAACCAGGGCTCTGGGAACTCGGCATCTGATGGGGACGAGGAGGGTTCCAGAGGAAAGGCAGGGACAACTTAGGATCCGGCAGCAGAGTGGCTCCGTTAATGGATTCATTCCTCAGTTCGGTAACAACACACGCCGGTAGATCCGCGGCCACTGGTTCAGGAGATCGATCCAATTATTGACCACAGGAATCCGACTGTGACAGACTCCACAGTGAGACGTGTCCACAGGAGCGGGTGTTCACTCTGATCAATAACTCAGACACAGTGAACTTCACAATGTAAAACCCTTCCCAGTCACACCGTCCCGGAAAGCTGCCTGTCCCGAGCACTGGGACAACTCTGGGCAAGGTCCCACTGAAGGCAAGAACAACATTCTAGTGGGTCCCGGCAGTGGGAGAAAGAGAGGGTTAGTTTCGGCTGCCTGAAAGTAAGAAAAATCACAGCGTTAATTCAAAGATATTTCAATGAGAGGATATACTTGATATACTTCACATATTCTTACACAACGATCATCAGTTGGGAATATTGTAACACGATCAGGATCAGGTCAACACCGGTTAACAGACGGAGTTATAAAACTTGAATTGTTGTGCTCACTTACCAGGGACTCCAACGGCAGCAATGATCACGTACAAGATTTTCTCCACGTCCACATATTCCCAATAATGGTGCCCCATTTTCTTTGCCCAGCGACGTGTCCACGTGAACTACCGGTAATCTCTCGGAATGAAATGCCGGGGCAGAACATTCCCGGAGATATTATACCATTTCCCGTCTCCACCGGGACAGTGAAGTTTCAACAGAATTAAAAATAGAGCTTTTGAAATGATTCGCAAACAGATGACATCAGCCAAGTGAAATCCACGCTGAGACAGGTCGTGATTTATTCAGGGAATTGATTGAGAAACTCCAAAGACTGGGAATTGTGGCGATACTGAGGGATGGAAATTGGGAGCGGCATTGTTCCAGCAAAGGGGATATTGTTTCAAACTCTATCAGGTCCAAATCTCCGCCTTATGTTGTTTGTCTTATTTCATTCAATCCACTTGACTCACTAAGGCAATCCCAAATTCCAGGGACCCTCTCAGGGCTTCTGGTGCCCAGTTTGAAGGTGGACTGGGCGACATTTGTCCACAGGTTGAGGAATTAGGTCAACAGATCACCTCGCACTAAAGTGGCCCCTCCACTCTGCTTCACCACTCAATATGATCGCGGCTTAACTGACTGCAACCTCACTCCCACACTCCCGGCGAGGCCGGTAACCATTCACTCCTTGCAGCTGCAGTGGGGCTGATTTTGCGCCGGGACAATAACATTCTCTGCCTTCGTCACCTCTGAGGAGGAACGACCCAAAGACTCTCGACACTCAGAGAACAGAAACATTGTGGCTTCAGAATTGTCCGAAACCCAAATAAAACAGCGAATGATCCGGCACATCTCCCTCCTCCCTTTCTCTCCCTCCTCCATTTCCCTCTCCCTCCTCCCTTTCTCTCTCCCTCCTCCCTTTCTCTCTCCCTCCTCCCTTTCTCTCTCCCTCCATCCTTACTGCTGTCGCTCTCTCTGAACTATCACTCTCTCCTATCATCTCTATTCTTCCTCTCGGCTCCGCCATCTCTCTGTCAAACTCTCTCTCCTACCCCCCCTCCTTCTCACTCCCATTGCATCTATCCCTCCGTTTCTTTCTATCTATCTGACCCTTCCATCGCTCCGTTTTGCCAACCCACGCGATCTGAACTCCGCTCTCTTTCCATGTTCCCACTCTCCCTTTGTTACTTAACTCTCCCTCCATCTCTTCTTTCGTCTTCTCCGCCATCTCTTCCTTTCATCACCGTATTCCCTATCTGTCTTTCTCTTTTCCCCAACCTTCCTCCTGCTCGCCCTCACCTCTCTCTCCAAGGCCTTTCTTGCGAAGTGCGGTTAAAACGGTTAGCCACCATGGGATGTCTCTCTACCCCGTTCCCTCACACTTCAATAGCCCTTCCAGGTGAGGGTGCTGTTCACATGCACCTCATCTAATCCCTTCTATTGCATGCGGTGTTCCAGATATGGTCTCCTTTGCATCGGCGTGGTCAAGTGGAGACTCGGCGACCGTTCCGCCGAACACTTACCGTCGTTCCGTCAAGGCCTCCCGGATCTTCCCGTTGTAACTCGCCTTCCCACACTGACCTTTCTGTCCTTTGCTTCCTCTATTGCCGTACTGAAGCGACATGCAAACTGAAAGAACGCCACTTCATATTCCGCCCTTGGTGCCTTGCAACAATAGACAATAGACAATAGGTACAGGAGGAGGCCATTCGGCCCTTCGAGCCTCTACGTACCGCCATTCAATGTGATCATGGCTGAACATTCTCAATCACTACCCCATTCCTGCCTTCTCCCCATACCCCCCGACTCCGCTATACTTAAGAGCTCTATCCAGCTCTCTCTTGAGTGCATTCGGAGAATTGGCCTCCACTGCCTTCTGAGGCAGAGAATTCCTGATGGTATGAACTTTTAATTATCCAATGTTAGGTAACTAAGTGCAAATTCCCACTTCCCCATCGCTCTTCCTCGTGTTTCATCCGGGCTCGCACCAATACATCCCCTCCACCACATCTTCAACCGATATTACTTCCTCTTTCTTTATAATTCCATCCTTCTCAACCCTTACCTCGCACCTGACAATGAAAACGGTATTCACCCGCTCATCGTTCAACTCGCTTTGTCCTGCTGTTCCCCCGTCCCACCACAATCAGTCTGAAGAAAGGTCCCGAACCGAAACTTCACCCATCCATGTCATTAGCAGGCGTAGCTAGTTCGGCGTGCCCTCTACAACTCTCACCAACATCTACAGATGCACCATAGAAAGTATTTTATCAAGGTGCATCACAGCTTGGTTTGGGAACAGCTCCATACAAGAACGCAAGATATTGCTGCGAATTGTCCAGACCATCACACAAAGCAACCTCCGTTATATTGACTCAATTTATAAACCACGCTGCCTCGGCAAGGCCAGCAGCATAATCAAGGACGAGTTACACCATTGCCACTCCTGCTTCTCCTCTTTCCCATCAGGCAAAATGTATAGAAGTGTGAAAATGCACACCTCCAGTTTCAGGGACAGCGTCTTCCCAGCTGTTATCAGGCAACGGAATCATCCCACCACAACCAGAAAGCAATGCTGAACTACTATCTACCTCTTTGTTGACCCTCGGACTATCCTCGATCGGATTTTGCAGGCTTTACCTCGCACTGAACGTTATCCCCTTATCATGTATCTATACTCTTTAAATGGCTCGACTGTAATGAAGTATTTTGTTTCCACTGACTGGGCAGCACGCAACAAACGGTTTTCACGGTACCTCGGTACACGTGACAATAAACTGCACTGAACTGACATACCCAACTAGATTTCTCCAGAGGTGTAGCCTGACTCGCATTGGATATTGATTGTGTGTGACAGTGTGAGTGTGCGAGTCAGTGCAAGAGTGTGCTAGCACGTGTATGCGAGTGTGAATGTGTGAGATTGTGCAAATGAGTCGGTGTGTGTGCGTATGTGTTAGTGTATGCGGATGCAGGAATTTCAATGATTCAGTGATACCTTATTATCACGTACCAAGGTAGAGTGAATTCTTAGTTTTGCAGGCAATCCGGTAACATCATGTAGAAGACCTCACCTAGGCGGTACACAAGTGTCGCCACATTTTGACGCCGACAACGTTACAAACGTTGGCCGAATAGTTCTATCTCCTGCCAGCCGCCGCACCGCGGGTCGCCCCTTCGTTCTCGGCGGCCTTCCTCGCTCTCCGACGGTCCGCCTCGCTCTCTACGGTTCCTCGCGGATCCCACATCGCTCCCGCGGCGCGGTTCTCATCGCCATCCGCGGTGGGCGAGCCGGGCCGACCGGGCCGACTGAAGGGCTTGGCCCCGCTCACCGAGAACACTCCCGGCCACGCTGCGCTGCGCTGCTCGACGCGAACATACAAGGATACACTCAATCCCAAAATGTGCACGTGTGCACGCGGGCTTGCGTGTGAGAGAGCGGGAGAGTATGTAAGAGTGCCTATATTTGTGTGTGTGTCTGTCTGTACGAGTGCCTGAGTGTGCGTGTGAGTGTGTGAGCATTAGTAAGTGTGGATGCAAGTGCGATTGAATGTATCTGTGTCTCTGAGTGGGAGAGTGCATGTGGGTTTGTGAAGGACAGTGTTTGCGTCTGTGCGTGTGTGTGGCTGTTTGTGAGAATGTGAGAGAATATGTGGGATGTGAGTTTGTCAGAGTGTTTGAGCATATAATTCTTTGATAGGGTGTGTGTGTGTGTGTGTGTGTGTGTGTGTGTGTGTGTGTGTGTGTGTGTGTGTGCGTGTGTGGGAGAGTATATGATGGTGTTGTCAGACAATAGACAATAGACAATAGGTGCAGTAGTAGGCCATTCAGCCCTTCGAGCCAGCACCGCCATTCAATGCGATCATGGCTGATCACTCTCAATCAGTACCCCGTTCCTGCCTTCTCCCCATACCCCCTCACTCCGCTATCCTTAAGAGCTCTATCCAGCTCTCTCTTGAAAGCATTCAACGAACTGGCCTCCACTGCCTTCTGAGGCAGAGAATTCCACACCTTCACCACTCTCTGACTGAAAAAGTTCTTCCTCATCTCCATTCTAAATGGCCTACCCCTTATTCTTAAACTGTGGCCCCTTGTTCTGGACTACCCCAACATTGGGAACATGATTCCTGCCTCTAATGTGTCCAATCCCCTAATTATCTTATATGTTTCAATAAGATCCCCCCTCATCCTTCTAAATTCCAGTGTATGCAAGCCTAATGGCTCCAGCCTTTCAACATACGACAGTCCCGCCATTCCGGGAATTAACCTAGTGAACCTACGCTGCACGCCCTCAATAGCAAGAATATCCTTCCTCAAATTTGGAGACCAAAACTGCACACAGTACTCCAGGTGCGGTCTCACCAGGGCCCGGTACAACTGTAGAAGGACCTCTTTGCTCCTATACTCAACTCTTCTTGTTATGAAGGCCAACATTCCATTGGCTTTCTTCACTGCCCGCTGTACCTGCATGCTTCCTTTCAGTGACTGATGCACTAGGATACCCAGATCTCGTTGAACACCCCCTCTTCCTAACTTGACACCATTCAGATAATAATCTGCCTTTCTATTCTAACTTCCAAAGTGAATAACCTCACACTTATCTACATTAAACTGCATCTACCATGTATCCGCCCACTCACACAACCTGTCCAAGTCACCCTGCAGCCTTATTGTATCTTCCTCACAATTCACACTACCCCCCAGCTTAGTATCATCTGCAAATTTGCTAATGGTACTTTTAATCCCATTCATCTAAGTCTATTATGTATATCGTAAATAGCTGGGGTCCCAGCACCGAACCTTGCGGTACCCCACTGGTCACTGCCTGCCATTCCGAAAGGGACCCATTTATCCCCACTCTTTGCTTTCTGTCTGTCAACCAATTTTCTATCCATGTCCGTACCCTACCCCCAATACCATGTGCTCTAATTTTGCCCACTAATCTCCTATGTGGGACATTGTCGAAGGCTTTCTGAAAGTCGAGGTACACCACATCCACTGACTCTCCCCTGTCAATTTTCCTAGTTATATCCTCAAAAAATTCCAGTAGATTTGTCAAGCATGATTTCCCCTTCGTAAATCCATGCTGACTCGAAATGATCCTGTTACTGCTATCCAAATGCTCAGGAATTTCGTCTTTTATAATTGACTCCAGCATCTTCCCCACCACTGATGTCAGACTAACTGGTCTATAATTACCCGTTTTCTCTCTCTCTCCTTTCTTAAAAAGTGGGATAACCTTTCACTTTTCAGAGAATGTGTTCGTGTGTAAGTGTGTGCGAATGAGTGCGTGTCTCTTCGTGCTGGTGCGTGTGAATATCTGTTAGTGTGAGTGCATGTGTACGTGTGATTGTATGTGAGAATGTGTGAGAGTATATTTGATTGTTTGTGATTGCATTTGAGAGATTGCGTGTGTCTTCCTGCACGGCTGTGTGTGTGCGTGTTTGACTGTGTTTGATGGTGTGAACATGTGTGTTTGTAATGATATAATGGCATACTGTGGGTTTTAGTGACGACGTGACAGGCTGTGGGGCATTACTGATGGTGTGACACACTGTGCAGTGGAACTGATGGAGTGACACAATGTATGGTAGTAATGGTGGATTATCACACTGGATTGGTACAGATGGAGTGACACACTTTGAAGTTGTATTGATGAAGTCACACACTGCGCAGTAGTACTGATGGAGTGACACGCTGCGCAGTAGTACTGATGGAGTGACACACTGCAGTGCACTGATGGAGTAACACAACGTAGGGTAGTACTGATGGAGTGACACACGGTGCGTATTACTGATGGACTGACACACTGCGCGGTTGTACTGACGGAGTGAGATACTTCGGTGTAGTGCTGATTGAATGACACACTGGGGTAGTGTGGACAGAATGGCGCACAGTGGGCTAGTACTGAAGTATTGACCCAATCTTTGGTGGTACTGTCGGGTTGCACATTGTGGAATGGTAAGGACTGACGGTGGGGCAGTACAGATGGAGAGTTACACTGATGTGTAATACTAATTGAATGAGTCCGTGTGGTTGTACAAAATGGAATAACAAGCTTAAGGCAGTACTTATGGAATGCATCACTGTGGTGTAATACTGATGGAATATCATATTGTCGGGTAGTACTGATGGAGTGACACGCTCCAGTGTTGTACTGATGGAGTGTAACACTGTGGAGTAGTACTGGTGTAATGACGTACTGTGGAGGTGTATTGATGGAATGACACACTGTGGGGTAGCACGGATGTAATAGCACATTCTGTTGGAGTGACGCAGTAATACTGATGGATTGACACGCTCTGCAGTAGTACTGTTGCGATGAAAAACTGTGGTGAAATAGTGATGGAATTACACACTATGGAGTCGCTGCGATGGGTTAGCACACTGTGGGGTATTGCGGATGGAGTGGCAGATTTGAGCAAGTCCTGATGTTGTGAAACACTTTGGGGAGTACTGATGGAAGAAGATACTGCGGGGAGCATTGATGGAGTGACACGTTCTAGGGTTGCACTGGAGTGACATGATGTTGGGCAGTGCTGATGGAGTGTAACACCATGGAGTTGTATTGATGCAGTGAGACACTGCGCGGTTTCACCGACGGAGTGACACACTGAGCGGTAGTACTATTGTGATGACAAACTGTGGTGTAGTACTAATGCAGTGACACACTGAGCGGCAATACTGATGCAGTGACACAATTTGTGGCAGCACTTATGGGGTGACACACTGGGATAGTCCTGATTGAATGATAAACATCGGGTAATACTAATGGAGTGAGACATGGTGGAGAAATACTAATAGAGTGAAACTGTGGGGAATTACTGTTGGAGTGACAAAGTGAGGTAGGACTGATGCAGTGACACACTGTGGGAATACTGATGGGTTGACACTGTGCGGTAGTATTGATGGAGTGACACGCTTCGTGGTATACTGATGGAGTGATAATCACTGGATTGTACTGATGGAGTGACACACATTGGCGTAGCACTGATGCGACGATAACCCCAGTGATATTCCTGATGGTGCGATGCTCTATGGGGAGGCACTGATGGAGTGGTACAGTGTAGGGTAATACAGATGGAGTAACAAACTATATTTTATTACTGATGCAGTGGCACACTGTGGGTAGTGCTGGTGGAGTGATACACTTTGAGGTAGTACTGATGGAGTGACACACTATGTGGCAGTACTGACGCAATAGCATATTGTGGGATAGTACTGATTGTGTGACACCCTGCGGTGTAGTACTGTTGAATAGACATATACCAGAGTAATACTGGTGGATTGAAGCACTTTGGGGTAGTACTGATGGAAGGACTCATTGTGTAGTACTGATGAAGTGACACACCGTTGGATAGTACTGATAGAGTGACACCCTGTGTGGTAGTACTAATGGAATGATACACAACGTGGTACTGATGTTGAAAAACTGTGGGTGTGTATTGATGGAATGGTATACAGTGCGGTAGTACCGATGAGTGACACGCTCTGGGGTTGTACTGATGGAGTAACATAGTGTGTTCTAGTAATGATCGTCTAACATACTGTAGGCTTGTATTGATGGAGTGATAACCAGTGGGGTAGTGTTGATGGAGTGACACAATGTGGCCAGCACAGATGGAGCAATACACTTTGGAGTTGTACTAGTGAAGTGACAAACTGTGGGCGGGCACTGATGGAGTAAAACATTTTGGTGTATAACTGATGGAGTGACACAGTGTGCGGTAGTACTGATGGAGGAACAAACGATATGGTAGTACTGATGTCGTGGCACACTGTGGGATAGCATTAATGGTGTGAAACTAAATGGGGTACTACTAATGTAATGACACATTATAGGGTAGTTCTGATGGAGTGACACATTGAGGGGGAGAACTGATCGAATGACAAACTGTGGGTTAGTACTGATGGAATGACTATCTATTTAGTAGTATTGATGCAATGGCATTCCATGGGATAGTTCCGAATGAATGACATGTTGTGATGCAGTAATGATGGAGTAACAGACGATATGGTAGTACTGATGGAGTGACACGCTGTGTGATAGTACTTATGGATTAACATCCTGTGGGGTAGTACTGAAGGGCTGGTACATTTTGGGGTTTCACTGATGGATTGACACATTCGATGGTATTACTGAAGGGGGGGAAAGCTGTGGGTAGTACGGATGAAATTACATATCTAAGGTAGTATTGACAGTGTGAAACACCGTGGGGCAGAAATGATGGAATGACATGCTGTGGGGTTGTACTGATTAGTGGGACACGCTCTTGGGTTCTACTGATGGAGTAACATGTAGTACTGATGGAGTGGCAGACTGTGCAGTAGTATTGATGAGTGACCTAACGTGGGGTATTATTGATGTAATGGCACATTCTGGGGTAGTTCTGATGGGGTGACACACTGCGGTAGTACTGTTGTGACATAATGTGGGATGGAATTGATGGTGTGACACTGTGCGGTAGCACTGATGGAGTGACGCACTGTAGGGTAGTACTGGTGTAATGGTATACTGTCGGATAGTACTGATGGAGTGACGCACTGTGGGGTAGTACTGGTGTAACGATATTCATTGGGATAGTACTGATGGAGTGATGCACTGTAGGGTAATACTGGTGTAATGGTATACTGGTATAACGGTATACTGTTGGATAGTACTGATGGAGTCACGCACTGTGGGGTAGTACTGGTGTAATGGTATACTGTTGGATATTACTGAAGGAGTGACGCACTGTAGGGTAGTACTGGTATAACGGTATACTGTTGGATAGTACTGATGGAGTGACGCACTGTGGGGTAGTACTGGTGTAACGGTATAGTGTGGGATAGTACTGCTGGAGTGATATCGGCGAGACCAAGCGCAAGCTCGACGATCGTTTCGCTGAACAGCTCCACACAGTCCTACCTGATCTCCCGGTTGCTCAGCACTTTAAGTCAAGTCAAGTCAAGTCAAGTCAATTTTATTTGTATAGCACATTTAAAAACAACCCACGTTGACCAAAGTGCTGTACATCTGATTAGGTACTAAGGAAAAAAATGAAACATACAGTAGCACGAAAACAGTTCTCAGCGCCTCCTCAATGAGCCTCAAACGCTAGGGAGTAGAAATAGGTTTTGAGCCTGGACTTAAAGGAGTCGATGGAGGGGGCAGTTCTGATGGGGAGAGGGATGCTGTTCCACAGTCTAGGAGCTGCAACCGCAAAAGCGCGGTCACCCCTGAGCTTAAGCCTAGACCGCGGGATAGTGAGTAGCCCCAAGTCGGCCGACCTGAGGGACCTGGAGTTAGAGAGGTGGGTTAGAAGATTTTTGATGTAGGGGGGAATGTCCATTAGGGCTTTATACGTGAATAGGAGGAGCTTGAAGTTGATTCTGTACCGTACAGGGAGCCAGTGGAGAGAGGCCAGAATCGGGGTGATGTGGTCCCTTTTACGGGTACCCGTCAGGAGTCTCGCTGCGGCGTTTTGGACCAGTTGCAGGCGGGACAGGGAAGATTGGCTGATCCCAGTGTATAGGGAGTTGCAGTAGTCTAGGCGGGAGAAAATGAAAGCGTGAATGATTTTTTTCTGTGTCGTCGAATTGGAGGAAAGGTTTGATTTTAGCTATGGTTCGAAGTTGGAAGAAGCTGGCTTTTACCACAGCGTTGACTTGCTTATCAAATTTTAATGCAGAGTCAAATATCATGCCGAGGTTTTTGACATGCGGTTTGACTAGGCAGGATAGACTTCCAAGACTGCCTGTTATCGATTTGATGAAGTCGGGGGGGGGGGGGGGGGGGCGAATAGGATGACCTCAGACTTGCTCTCATTTAATTGGAGGAAGTTCTGTGCCATCCAACATTTTATGTCCTCAAGGCAGTGTAAGAGGCTGTTTAAATTTGACTTGTTGTTGGGTTTCAGGGGGAGGTAAAGCTGAGTGTCATCGGCAGAGCAGTGGAAAGAAATGCCGTGCCTTTGAATGATTTGGCCAAGGGGGAGTATGTATAGAGAGAAGAGAATGGGGCCTAGGATGGAGCCTTGTGGAACTCCGCAGGAGAGGCTAGCTGGAGCAGAGGAATAACTGCCTATGTTGATGGCGAAACTCCTATCTTTGTGGTACGAAGCAAACCAGCTCAGGGTAGTGCCATCAATGCCAACCGCGTACCGGAGACGGTCAAGAAGGATGGTATGGTCCACTGTATCGAACGATGCGCTGAGGTCGAGAAGGAGCAGGATTGCACAGTCGCCGGTGTCGATGGCGAGAAGCAGGTCGTTGTGTACCTTCAACAAGGCAGACTCTGTGCTGTGGTGGGCTCTGAAACCTGACTGGAAACTTTCCAGGATGGCGTTTTGGTGCAGGTAGGGCACTAATTGGTTTAGAATTGCCTTTTCAAGGACTTTTGACAGGAATGGCAGTTTGGAAATGGGTCTGTAGTTGCTAGGCAAGGTGGGGTCTAGGTTAGGTTTTTTCAGTAGGGGCTGGACCACCGCGTGCTTGAAACTGGTTGGAACAGTGCCAGTGGCCAGAGAACTGTTGATAATAGAGAGGATGCTGGGACCGGCTATTGCAATGACATCCTTCAGAAGGGCAGTGGGGGCAGGATCAAGGGGGCAGGTTGCAGGTTTCATAGCGGAGACAAGCTTTGCAAGGGACGATAGAGTGACGGGTTGGAAGCAGTCCAATTTAGATGAACATTTAGATGAACAATTTAGATAACTCACCCCCGCTCCCCCATTCCCAATCTGAACGTTCTGTCCTGGGCATCCTCCATTGCCAGAGTGAGGCCCAGTGCAAATTGGAGGAACAGCACCTCATACTTCGCTTGGGCAGCTAACATACCAGCGATATGAACATTGACTTCTCTAACTTCAATTAGCCCCTCCTCCTTCCCAGTTCTCCCACCAGTCTCACTGTCTCCAACAAAATTATAACTCTTTCCCGCCGACCTCTCCGACATCAGTCTAAAGAAGGGTCTCGACCCGAAACGTCATTCTTTCTCTTCAGAGATGCTGCCTGTCTCGTTGAGATACACCAGCATTTTGTGTCTACCTTCGAATTAAATCAGCATCTGCATTTCTTTCCTACACGAAGTACAAGGCACGGCAGGACTTTCGGCTAATAATAGCTGTGCCGAACATGAGACGACCACCCTTACCTGCCTGCTCACAATGTATATCCCTTCATTACCTGAAAATCTGAACTTGTCTTAAATGTCACTATTGTAACTGCGTCCAACACCAGTGGAGTGGGTGGGAAGATTTTAGGACCCGTTATACAGGATGATGTGACAGAGTACATATAAATGCACGATGAAATAGGCATAAGTTGGCATGGCTTTGTGAAGGGAAGGTCGTGTTTGATTAATTTGCTGGAATTATTTGAAGAAGTAAATAGCAAAACAGCCAAAGGAGAGACAGTAGATGTTGTTTACTTTGATTTTCAGAAAACCTTTGACCATGGCTGCTTAGGAAGATGAGAGCCCACGGTGTCAAAGGGCAGACACCAGCATGGATAACTGGTTGGCTGGATGGCAGAAGACAAAGAGTGGCAATAAAGGGGGATTTTTTGCTCGTTGGCTAAGAGTAACTAGTGGAGATCTTCAAGGATCGGTGTTTGTCCGCTACTCCACGTTTTATATTATGATTTGGACGAGGGGATTGAAGGCTTTGTGGCCAAGTTTGCGGATGTTACGAAAAGAGGTGGAAGGGCAGGTAGTTTAGAGAAAGCATGGACTCCGCAGAAGGACTTGGACATGTTGGGGGAATGGGTAGAGAAGTGGCAGATGGAATATAGTGTAGCAAAGTGCGGAGTATTTGGTAGTAGGAATAATGGCGTAGACTATTGTCTAAGTGGGGAAATAATCCATAAATCGGTAGTGCAAAGGGACTTGGGAGTGCTGGTTAAGGATTCCCATTTTTTTTATCTGCAAGTTGAATCGGTGAGAATGATCAGCCATGATCACATGGATTGGTGGTGCTGGCTCGAAGGGCCGAATGGCCTACTCCTGCACCTATTTTCTATTGTCTATTGTATAATGGAAGCAAACTCATTGCTTGTATTTATTTCAAGAGGACTTGTATACAGAAACACGGATGTAATGTTGAGGCTATACAAGGCGCTGGGAAGGCCGCACTTGGAATATTGTGAGCAATTCTGGGCACCATATCAGAGGAAAGGTGCGCTGGCTCTGGGGAGGTTCCAGAGGAGGTTTACAAGAATGATCCCAGCAATAAGTTAACCTATGGCGAGCGTTTGTCGGCTCCCGGCTTGCACTCGGAATTTAGAAGTATGAGGGTGGACCTCATTGAAACATACAGATATGTGAATGGTTTAGATCCAGTGGATGTGGAAAGTATGTTTCCACTTGTGGGACCGTCTCGGACAAGAGACCATTTCCTCAGAATTAATCTACTTTCTCTTTTGAAGATGATCAGAAATTTATTTAGTCAGAAGGTGATCAATTTGTGGAATTATTTGCCACAACAGGCTGTGTAGGTCACGTGAGTGGATATTTAAAGGCGTAGGCAGAAAGATTCTTGATTAATACGGGTATCAGAAGTTATGGGGAGAAGGCAGGAGAATGGGGTTTGGAGGGAAAAAGATTGGCGGATAAGACGATTGGCCGAATTCTCTAATTCTACTCCTATTCCTTATCACCCAATGCCCACCTTCGATGCACACACTGCCCCTTGCTTTCCCTGCGCACCTCGTTTAAACTTCATCCCTTTCACCATAAAGGGGTGGCCTTCAATGCTTGATATTTCCATCTTGAGAGGAATGTTCTGACTGTTTACCATATCTTTGCCTCTCATAATTTGCTATCGATCTATCAGGTTACTGCCCGAACTCCGATGAATCAGTCCAACGTCTGGTTGTTCATACGCTCCAGGCGATGTTCTTGTAAACGTCTTGAACACGATTTCCGAAGCGCCCATATCCTTCGTGTACGAGAGCGAACATAACTGTACACAATGCTGCAAAAGCGGCCGAAGTAAAGTTCTCTAAAGTTAAATATTGACATCTGACTCATATTCAATGACTCGGTCAAATATAGCAAACATTCTACGTGGCTTATTTATTACTCTAAACGTACTACCACGATTTGCGTGTTTCGCATTGGGAACTCAAGGTTCATCATAACCAATGCTGATGCTGCGATGCACTTATATTGTACAGACAGTGAGGGCTGTTGTGCCTCGATGTTGCAGTGTACTGCTGATGTTCATCCACGGGAGGGCGCTGTGACAGTATATTCCCACTGTACATGCACTGAGGTGCGCTGTGTGGATGTTGCCGTGTGCTGCTGATGTTCATCCAGGGGAGGGCGCCATGACAGTATATTCCCACTGTACATCCACTGGGGTGCGCTGTGTGTGGATGTTGCAGTGTGTTGCTGATGTTCGTCCACGGGAGAGCGATGTGACAGTCTATTGCCACTGTACATCCATTGGGTGCGCTGTGTGAGGAAGCTGCAGTGCACTGTTAAAAAAGAACACTGGGTACAAATGCCATAGCAGCAGAGTTAGTGCACCAAGGCCCATCGAGTCCACTCCTGCATTCTATCATGGTTCACCTATCGTTCCCACTCAACAAGATCTCCCTCTCTCACGAGGCCCACAGAGGATGAGAGAGAGAGAGAGCGCACCCCTCAAATAGCTGCCTAGATAGAGAGCTACCTATTTACTATCAATATCTCCAGCTATCTCGCTGATAGCTGATATACAGATATCCAGCTTTCTAGCTGTCTAGCATTGCATGTAGATAGCTATCTAGGTAGTTCGCTATCTTGCTAGCGAGATAGCTCACACGCTGTCTGGCAGTCTATCCTGCTGGCTAGCAATCCAACTCGAGATAGCTTGATTGATAGGTAAAGAGCTAACTATTTTGGTAGCAACATAGCTAGGTCACTAACTTGCCTGAGAGCTAGAGAGATAGATAACTAGATAACTAGATTGTTAGCCAGTAGCTTTGGCGGCCACATAGCGGTTTAGCTTGATGGAGCTTTGCTAGATGGCTAGTGAGCTAGGCATCTAGCCATCTATACCAGTAGATAGCTCACGAGCCAGATCGCAAGAAAGTTTTATAGCGATTAATGAGCTATCTAGCTAGATCGAAATAGGTCTCTCTCGTTCTCCCTTTCACCCCCCCCCCCCCCCCCCCCCGAGTGCGAGCGAGCGAGAGACCGCACTCCACAAAGAGCTGCCTACGCAACTAGCTACTATCTTTCCTATGCAGAGATCCAGCTATCACACTATCACACCATCCATCTGTCTAGCGTTCAAGCTATCTAGCAATGCAGGTATTTGGCTATCTAGAAAGCTAACACGCTATCTGGCTGTCTTTCCCGCAGGTAATCAATCAGGAGCACATGGGCCTGAGAGGTGACCTCTACAGGCGAAATGGGTATGAGGGGAATAAATTGAGTGAATGCACAGTCTATTTAACAGGGTAGGAAAATCAAGCACGATAGGGCATGGGTTTAAGGTGAGAGGTGTTAATGTTTAATACGGATACTTAATTCTGATAGAAATTCATGCATAGACTCATAGTCATCGAATGATACAGAGTGGAAACAGGCCATTCGGCCCAACTTGTCCACACCGGCCAACATGTTCCAGCTACACGACTCCCACATGGCCGCGTTTGGCCCATATGCCTCCAAATCTGTCCGATCCATGTACTTGTCTAACTGCTTCTTACATGTTTGGACAGTCCCTGCCTCAATGACCTCCTCTGGCAGCTTGTTCCATACATCCACCATCCTTTGCGTGAAAAAGTTACCCACCAGGTTCCTACTAATCTTTTCCACATTCACCTTGAACCTATAAATGATGCAGGAAGGTGTTCTGGAGTAAAATGGATCCCATAGGCAATTATTATTCACTGTGAGGTCGTCTTTGCATCGGGGATGGAATTTCCATTCCTGAGCCGTTGCCCTGTAAACTGAAGTGCATCTTCCTTATCCCTTTATTGCAGATTCCCACCCCAGACGAGGACAGATCCCAACATGCCCAGATAATATTTAACACCAAGTGACGCCACTCTGTTCACCACCCGCTCTCTGTCTATTCCATTCAGTGGAACCTCTCTCTTCACTCCCCATCTGTTCCGTCATGAGCTTCATCCAGTCCTCCCGTACAGGCAGACGGAACATCTTCACTCTGATCCCCAGCCACGCACTACGCTACACAGGAACATTCACATGTTGTCACTGATCGGCCCCATCATTTACTTTCCAACTTTCTAATCATTGATGCATTCTGCTCCGTCTCATGGCCCCGAATCTTCAACTCATGTCAGCTGCTTCTACGGAAGCTGCATGACCCGCTGAGTTATGTCTCTTTATTCAAGATTACAGCATCTGCATTCTCTTTTGAAATGAAAGATTTGTATTGTTTGATGACAGATTTGTTTCGTCGTCCATTAACTGATCATTATTGAGCTTTGCCACAGTCTTTGTATGCAGCCCGGTCTTCGATTGAGTTCATTTCCTGATAATTCGCCTTCATATTAAGACTCAATGTTCCCCAACGCTTATCCAATCGGACCGATTACTGTGCCTTCGCTGTGTAAAACTGCAAATAGCTTAATAAGAGTTCCACTTCATCGACTGAGGTCAGACCTAATGGAAACCCCCGGTCTCCTCAGACCACTGCTGTGTTGATCTTTTCGTTGGTGCTTCGTTCTTAAATCTTTCTGAAAGCCAGCAGGAGCACCACCAATAAATGATCGGATGACAAACGATAGCGACAAATGGAACGGCAGGCATACCTACTGGGTCGTGTAGGTCAGAGTGCTTAAGCCCTGCCGAGGGGGATGGGCTGGGAGAGAGAGAGAGATGTTGATTTTAGTTACCTGTGCATTCCTGAGGCTAGATTGGTTGAGTTCATCGCAAATAATGAACAGTACCATAGGGTTTGGTTCTTAAAGAGAGTTCATGACCGAGTATAATTCATCCGCTGCCAACTTGATGTTGGCTTTGTGTGGTATGTGGACCGCCGACACGATGGTTGCGGTGAATTGCCCCGGTCGATTAAATGGACTACACATAGTGAACGGGTATTAGAGACATAGAAACATAGATAAATAGGTGCAGGAGGTGGCCATTTGGCCCTTCGAGCCAGCACCGCCATTCATTGTGATCATGGCTGATCATCCACAATCTGTAAGCCGTGCCTGCCTTCTCCCCGTATCCCTTGATTCCACTAGCTCCAAGAGCTCTGTCCAACTCACTTTTAAATGCATCCAGTGAATTGGCCTCCACTGTCTTCTGTGGCAGAGAATTCCACGAAGTCACAAATATCTGGGTGATTTTTTTTTTGCAACTCCGTTTTAAATGGCCTCCCCTTTATTCTTAGACAGTGGCCCCTGGTTCTTTCCTTTCCCGAATCTGACACCATTGAGATAATAATTTTCCTATTTGTTTTCGCCGCCAAAGTGGATAACCCCACATTTATCAATATTATACTGCATCTGCCTTGCATCTTCCCACTCACTCAACCTGTCCAAGTAACCCTGCAATCTCCTAACATCCTCTTCGCAGTTCACACCTCCACCCAGCTTTGTGTCATCTGCAAACTTGCTAGTGTTACTTCTAATTCCATCATCCAAATCATTAATATATATGGTAAATAGTTGCGCCCCTGCATCGAGCCTTGCGGCACTCCATTCGCCAGTGCCTGCCATTCTGAAAGGGACCCATTTATTCCCACTCTTTGCTTCCTATCTGCAAACCAATTATCTATCCATGTCAATACCCTTCCTCCAATACCATGTGCTCTAATCTTGCTCACCAATCTCCGTGTGGGACCTTACCAAAGCCTTCCTGAACGCATAGATACACTACATCCACTGGTTCTTCATCCATTTTACTTGTCACATCCTCAAAAAAAA
>NW_027601298.1:157907-162907 GCF_053455715.1 Rhinoraja longicauda
GCTCCCGAGGCGCGCTTCTAATCGCCATCCGCGGTGGGCGAGCCGGGCCGACTGAGGGGCTTGGCCCCGGTTACCGGGAACACCCCGGCCACGCTGCGCTGCGCTGCTCGCCGCGAACATCCAAGATGCGCAGCGGTAGAGTTGCTGCTTTACAGCGAATGCAGCGCCGGAGACTCAGGTTCGATCCTGACTACGGGTGCTGCACTGTAAGGAGTTTGTACGTTTTCCCCGTGACCTGCGTGGGTTTACTCCGAGATCTTCGGTTTCCTCCCACACTCCAAAGACGTACAGGTATGTAGGTTAATTGGCTGGGTAAATGTAAAAATTGTCCTTAGTGGGTGTAGGATAGTGTTAATGTACGGGGATCGCTGTGCGGCACGGACTTGGAGGGCCGAAAAGGCCTGTTTCCGGCTGTATATATATGATATGATATGATATGATACACTCAATCCCAAAATGTACACGTGTGCATGCGGGTCTACGTGTGAGAGAGCGGCAGAGCATGTAAGAGTGCCTATATTTGTGTGTGTGTCAGTCTGTGCGAGTGCGTGAGTGAGCGTGTGAGTGTGTGAACATTAGTACGTGTGGATGCAAGTGCGATTGAATGTATCTGTGTCTCTGAGTGGGAGAGTGCATGTGGGTTTGTGAAGGACAGTGTTTGCGTCTGTGCGTGTGTGTGGTTGTTTGTGAGAATGTGAGAGAATATGTGGGATGTGAGTTTGCCAGAGTGTTTGAGTATGTAATTCTTTGATAGTGTGTGTGGTGTGTGTGGGAGAGTATGTGATGGTGTTGTCAGAGAATGTGTTCGTGTGTAAGCGTTTGCGAATCAGTGCGTGTCTCTTAGTGCTAGTGCATGTGAATATCTGTTAGTGTGAGTGCATGTGTACGTGTGATTGTATGTGAGAATGTGTGAGAGTATATTTGATTGTTTGTGGTTGCATTTGAGAGATTGTGTGTGTCTTCGTGCGCGGCTATGTGTGTGTGCGTGCCTGACTGTGTTTGAGGGTGTGAACATGTGTGTTTGTAATGATGTAATGGCATACTGTGGGTTTTAGTGACGACGTGACACGCTGTGGGGCATTACTGATGGAGTGACACACTGTGCAGTGGAACTGATGGAGTGACAAAATACATGGTAGTAATGGTGGATTATCACACTGGGTTGGTACAGATGGAGTGAAACACTTTGAAGTTGTATTGATGAAGTGACACACTGTGCAGTAGTACTGATGGAGCGACACAATGTGGGGTAGTACTGATGGCGTGACACAATGCGCTGTAGTACTGATGGAGTGACCCCAGTTGATGCAGTACGGGTGGATTAACATACTGTGGGTTGGTACAGATGGAGTGACACAATTTGCAGCAGTACTGATGAAGTGACACACTTTGCAGTTGTTCTGATGGAATGATACACCGTGGGGCTCTACTGATGTAGTGACACACTGCGGGTAATACTCATGGAGTGGCACAATAAGTAGTACTGTTGTTATGACAAACTGATGAGTAGTACTGACGGAGTGACACACAGTGGAATAGCACTGATTTAGTGACAAATTGTGAGGTCATTGCATCAGTACTACCACGCAGTTTGTCACTCCGTCAGTACTACAGCGGCACGGTAGCGCAGCGGTAGAGTTGCTGCTTTACAGCGAATGCAGCGCCGGAGACTCAGGTTCGATCCTGACTACGGGTGCTGCACTGTAAGGAGTTTGTACGTTCTCCCCGTGACCTGCGTGGGTTTACTCCGAGATCTTCGGTTTCCTCCCACACGCCAAAGACGTACAGGTATGTAGGTTAATTGGCTGGGTAAATGTAAAAATTGTCCCTAGTGGGTGTAGGAAAGTGTTAATGTACGGGGATCACTGGGCGGCACGGACTTGGTGGGCTGAAAAGGCCTGTTTCCGGCTGTATATATATGATATGATACTTCAGTGTGCAACTACATCCCGTGGGGTAAAACTGATGGAGTGACACGCTGTGGTGCAGTACTGATGGAATGACACACGGTGCGTATTACTGATGGGCTGACACACTGCGCTGTTGTACTGACGGAGTGAGATACTTCGGTGTAGTGCTGATTGAATGACCCCCTGGGGGTAGTGTGGACAGAATGGCGCACAGTGGACTAGTACTGAAGTATTGACCCAATCTTTGGTGGTACTGTCGGGTTGCACATTGTGGAATGGTAAGGACTGACGGTGGGGCAGTACAGATGGAGAGTTACACTGATGGGTAATGCTAATTGAATGAGTCTGTGTGGTTGTACAAAATGGAATGACAAGCTCAAGGCAGTACTGATGGAGTGCATCACTGTGGTGTAATACTGATGGAATAACATATTGTAGGGTAGTACTGATGGAGTGACACGCTCCAGTGTTGTACTAATGGAGTGTAACACTGTGGAGTAGTACTGATGTAATGACGTACTGTGGAGGTGTGTTGATGGAATGACACTCTGTGGGGAAGGATTGATGTAATAACACATTCTGTTGGAGTGACACAGTAATACTGATGGATTGACACGCTGTGCGGTAGTACTGTTGCGATGACAAACTGTGGTGAAATAGTGATGGAATTACACACTGTGGACTCGCAGCGATGGGTTAGCACACTGTGGGGTATTGCGGATGGAATGGAAGATTTGAGCAAGTCCTGATGTTGTGAAACACTTTGGGGAGTACTGATGGAAGAAGATACTGCGGGGAGCATTGATGGAGTGACACGTTCTAGGGCTGCACTGGAGTGACATGATGTTGGGCCGTGCTGATGGAGTGTAACACCATGGAGTTGTATTGATGCAGTGAGACACTGCGGGGTTTCACCGCCGGAGTGACACACTGAGCGGTAGTACTATTGTGATGACAAACTGTGGTGTAGTACTAATGCAGTGACACACTGAGCGGCAATACTGATGGAGTGACACAATTTGTGGCAGCACTTATGGGGTGACACACTGGGATAGTCCTGATTGAATGATAAACAACGGGTAGTACTAATGGAGTGAGACATGGTGGAGAAATACTAATAGAGTGAAACTGTGGGGAATTACTGTTGGAGTGACAAAGTGAGGTAGGACTGATGCAGTGACACACTGTGGGAATACTGATGGGTTGACACTGTGCGGTAGTATTGATGGAGTGACACGCTTCGTGGTATACTGATGGAGTGATAATCACTGGATTGTACTGATGGAGTGACACACATTGGCGTAGCACTGATGCGACGATAACCCCAGTGATATTCCTGATGGTGCGATGCTCTATGGGGAGGCACTGATGGAGTGGCACAGTGCAGGGTAGTACAGATGGAGTAACAAACGATATTTTATTACTGATGCAGTGGCACACTGTGGGTAGTGCTGGTGCAGTGACACACTTTGAGGTAGTACTGATGGAATGACGCACTATGTGGCAGTACTGACGCAATAGCATATTGTGGGATAGTACTGATTGAGTGACACCCTGCGGTGTAGTACTGTTGAATAGACATATACCAGAGTAATACTGGTGGATTGAAGCACTGTGGGGTAGTACTGGTGGAATGACTCATTGTGTAGTACTGATGAAGTGACACACCGTTGGATAGTACTGATAGAGTGACACCCTGTGTGGTAGTACTAATGGAATGATACACAACGTGGTACTAATGTTGAAAAACTGTGGGTGTGTATTGATGGAATTGTATACAGTGCGGTAGTACCGATGAGTGACACGCTCTGGGGTTGTACTGATGGAGTAACATAGTGTGTTCTAGTAATGATTGTCTAACATACTGTAGGCTTGTATTGATGGAGTGATAACCAGTGGGGTAGTGTTGATGGAGTGACACAATGTGGCCAGCACAGATGGAGCAATACACTTTGGGGTTGTACTATTGAAGTGACAAACTGTGGGCGGGCACTGATGGAGTAAAACATTTTGGTGTATAACTGATGGAGTGACACAGTGTGCGGTAGTACTGATGGAGGAACAAACGATATGGTAGTACTGATGTCGTGGCACACTGTGGGATAGTATTAATGGTGTGAAACTAAATGGGGTACTACTAATGTAATGACACATTATAGGGTAGTTCTGATGGAGTGACACATTGAGGGGGAGAACTGATCGAATGACAAACTGTGGGTTAGTACTGATGGAATGACTATCTATTTAGTAATATTGATGGAATGGCATTCCATGGGATAGTTCCGAATGAATGACATGTTGTGATGCAGTAATGATGGAGTAACAGACGATATGGTAGTACTGATGGAGTGACACGCTGTGTGATAGTACTTATGGATTAACATCCTGTGGGGTAGTACTGAAGGGCTGGTACATTTTGGGGTAGCACTGATGGAGTGACACATTCGATGGTATTACTGAAGGGGGGGAAAGCTGTGGGTAGTACGGATGAAATTACATACCTAAGGTAGTATTGACAGTGTGAAACATCGTGGGGCAGAAATGATGGAATGACATGCTGTGGGGTTGTACTGATTAGAGGGACACGCTCTTGGGTTCTACTGATGGAGTAACATGTAGTACTGATGGAGTGGCAGACTGTGCAGTAGTATTGATGAGTGACCTAACGTACGGTATTATTGATGTAATGGCACATTCTGGGGTAGTTCTGATGGGGTGACACACTGTGCGGTAGTACTGTTGTTGTGACATAATGTGGGGTGGAATTGATGGAGTGACACTGTGCGGTAGCACTGATGGAGTGACGCACTGTAGGGTAGTACTGGTGTAATGGTATACTGTTGGATAGTACTGATGGAGTGACGCACTGTGGGGTAGTACTGGTGTAACGATATTCATTGGGATAGTACTGATGGAGTGACGCACTGTAGGGTAATACTGGTGTAAGGGTATACTGTCGGATAGTACTGATGGTGTGACGCACTGTAGGGTAGTACTGGTATAACGGTATACTGTGGGATAGTACTGATGGAGTGTCGCATTGTGGGGTAGTACTGGTATAACGGTATACTGTCGGATAGTACTGATGGA
>NW_027601298.1:163407-184459 GCF_053455715.1 Rhinoraja longicauda
GCTGCAAACCTCAATACTTCGTTAACACTGCACACAGGGGTGATGGACAGGAAACTCCAATAAAAGTAATGGTATCGGATCCGCATCAAAATGACCTCGGTGATCAGGGCGAGTAGATCGGCCGCTGCCATGGCCACCAGGTAGCGAGTGGTGCAGGTGGAGAGGCCGCACTTTCCCCGGGACAGGATCACAATCGCCACTAAATTCACTGCGGAAAGAGAAGGGGAGCGGACACTGGGCATTAATGAACACGGTCTCCGGGGCTGAACACCGGCTCTACTTTCAGCTGGAGATCAGGAATGTTGGAGTCGGTGCGCGGCTGCAGGTTTAACAATGTCAGACCCGGCTCCGACTGTGCCCGACCTGCCTGCTTCAGGGGAGAGGAGATAAGGCGACGGGCGGGGTAAAGGGTGGGGAGCGAACGAGCAGCCGCCCGCTACAATAGGCGGAATGGTCCTGTCTATAGTTAACCCCGCTCACAGTCTCTGATGGGACCGGTTTGACAGACTTAACCGTGACCGGCCGCGTTTAACCAGGGCTCTGGAACTCGCCGTCTGATGGGGACAAGGAGGGTTCCAGGGGGAAGGCAGGGACAACTTAGTATCCGGCAGCAGAGTGGCTCCATTAATGGTTTCATTCCACAGTGAGTTCATATATATACAGCCGGAAACATGGCTTTTCGGCCCACCAATTCCGTGCCGCCCAGTGATCCCCGCACATTAACACTATCCTACACCCACTAGGGACAATTTTTACATTTACCCAGCCAATTAACCTACATACCTGTACGTTTTTGCAGTGTGGGAGGAAACCGAAGATCTCGGAGAAAACCCACGCAGTTCACGGGGAGAACGTACAAACTCCTTATAGTGCAGCACCCGTAGTCAGGATCGAACCTGAGTCTCCGGCGCAGCATTCGCTGTAAAGCAGCAACTCTACCGCTGCGCTACCGTGCCGCCCACTTCAGTTCAGTTCGGTAACAGCACACGCCGGTAGATCCGCGGCCACCGGTTCAGGAGATCGATCCAATTATTGACCAACAGGCGGTGGAATCCGACTGTGACAGACTCCACAGTGAGACTCGGATCAATAACTCAGACACAGTGAATTTCACAATGTAAACCCCTCCCAGTCACACAGTCCCGGAGAGCTGCCTGTCCCGAGCACTAGGACAACTCTGGGCAAGGTCCCACTGAAGGCAAGAACAACATTCTAGTGGGTCCCGGCAGTGGGAGAAAGAGAGGGTTAGTTTCGGCTGTCTGAAAATGAGAAAAATCACAACGTTAATTTAAAGATATTTCATTTAGAGGATTGATATAATCTACACATTCTTACACAACGATCATCAGTTGGGAATATTGTAACACGATCAGAATCAGGTCAACACCGGTTAACGGACGGAGTTATAAAACTTGAATTGTTCTGCTCACTTACCAGGGACTCCAACGGCAGCAATGATCAAGTACAAGATTTTTTGCACGTCCATATATTCCCAATAATGGTGCCCCATTTTCTCTGCCCAGCAACGTGTCCCCGTGAGCTACCGGTAATCTCTCGGAATGAAATGCCGGGGCAGAACATTCCCGGAGATTTTATACCATTTTCCGTCTCCACCGGGACAGTGAAGTTTCATCAGAGGTAAATAAAAAGCTTTAAAAAATATTCGCAAACAGATGACATCAGCCAAGTTAAATCCCTGCTGAGACAGGTCGTGATTTATTCAGGGAATTGATTGAGAAACTCCAAAGACTGGGAATTGTGGCGATACTGAGGGATGGAAATTGGGAGCGGCATTGTTCCAGCAAAGGGAATATTGTTTAAAACTCCATCTGGTCCAACTCTCCGCCTCATGTTGTTTGTCTGATTTCCTTCAATCCGCTTCACTCACTAAGGCAATCCCAAATTCCAGCGACCCTCTCAGGGCATCTGATGCCCAGTTTGAAGGTGGACTGGGCGACATTTCTCCACAGGTTGAGGAATTAGATCAACAGATCACCTCGCACTAAACTGGCCCCTCCACTGCTTCACCACTCAATATGATCGCGGCTTAACTGACTGCAACCTCACCCCCACACTCCCGGCGAGGCCGGTAACCATTCACTCCTTGCTTGCCTGCAGTGGGTCTGATTTTGCGCCGGGACAATAACATTCTCCGCCTTCGTCACCTCTGAGGAGGAACGACCCAAAGGCTCCCGACACGCAGAGAACAGAAATATTGTGGATTCAGAATGGTCCGAAACCCAAATAAAACAGCGAATGATGCGGCACATCTCCCTCCTCCCTTTCTCTCTCCCTCCTCCCTGTCTCTCTCCCTCCATCCTTACTGCTGTCGCTCTCTCTGAACTATCACACTCTCCTACCATCTCTATTCTTCTTCTCGGCTCCGCGATCTCTCTGTCAACCTCTCTCTCCTAACCCCCCCTTCTTCTCACTCCCATTGCATTTATCCCTCCGTTTCTTTCTAACTATCTGACCCTTCCATCGCTCCGTTTTGCCAACCCTCGCGATCTGAACTCCGCTCTCTTTTCATGTTCCCACTCTCCCTTTGTTACTTAACTCTCCCTCCATCCCTTCTTTCGTCTTCTCCGCTATCTCTTCCTTTCATCACTGTACTCCCTTTCTGTCTCTCTCTTTTCCCCAACACTCCTCCTGCTCGCCCTCACCTCTCTCTCCAAGGCCTTTCTTGCGAAGTGCGGTTAAAACGGCCCGCCACCATGGGATGTCTCTCCACCCCGTTCCCTCACACTTCAATAGCCCTTCCAGGTGAGGCTGCTGTTCACATGCACCTCATCTAACCCCTTCTATTGCACGCGGTGTTCCAGATATGGTTTCCTTTGCATCGTCGTGGTCAAGTGGAGACTCGGCGACTGTTCGGCCCAACACTTACCGTCGTTCCGTCAAGGCCTCCCGGATCTTCCCGTTGTAACTCGCCTTCCCACACTGACCTTTCTGTCCTTTGCTTCCTTTATTGCCACACTGAAGCGACATGCAAACTGAAAGAACGCCACTTCATATTCCGTCCTTGGTGCCTTGCAACAATAGACAATAGACAATAGATAATAGGTGCAGGAGGAGGCCATTCAGCCCTTCGAGCCAGCACCGCCATTCAATGCGATCATGGCTGATCACTCTCAATCAGTACCCCGTTCCTGCCTTCTCCCCATACCCCCTCACTCCGCTATCCTTAAGAGCTCTATCCAGCTCTCTCTTGAAAGCATCCAACGAACTGGCCTCTACTGCATTCTGAGGCAGAGAATTCCACACCTTCACCACTCTCTGACTGTAAAAGTTCTTCCTCATCTCCGTTCTAAATGGCCTACCCCTTATTCTTAAACTGTGTCCCCTTGTTCTGGACTCCCCCAACATTGGGAACATGTTTCCTGCCTCTAATGTGTCCAATCCCCTAATTATCTTATATGTTTCAATAAGATCCCCCCTCATCCTTCTAAATTCCAGTGGATACAAGCCTAATGGCTCCAGCCTTTCAACACACGACAGTCCCGCCATTCCGGGAATTAACCTAGTGAACCTACGCTGCACGCCCTCAATAGAAAAATATCCTTCCTCAAATTTGGAGACAAAAACTGCACACAGTACTCCAGGTACGGTCTCACCAGGGCCCGGTACAACTGTAGAAGGACCTCTTTGCTCCTATACTCAACTCCTCTTGTTATGAAGGCCAACATTCCAATGGCTTTCTTCACTGCCTGCTGTACCTGCATGCTTCCTTTCAGTGACTGATGCACTAGGATACCCAGTTCTCGTTGAACATCCCCTCTTCCTAACTTGACACCATTCAGATAATAATCTGCCTTTCTATTCTTACTTCCAAAGTGAATAACCTCACACTTATCTACATTAAACTGCATCTGCCATGTATCCGCCCACTCACACAACCTGTCCAAGTCACCCTGCAGCCTTATTGCATCTTCCTCACAATTCACACTACCCCCCAGCTTAGTATCATCTGCAAATTTGCTAATGGTACTTTTAATCCCTTCATCTAAGTCATGAATGTATATCGTAAATAGCTGGGGTCCCAGCACCGAACCTTGCGGTACCCCACTGGTCACTGCCTGCCATTGCGAAAGGGACCCATTTATCCCCACTCTTTGCTTTCTGTCTGTCAACCAATTTTCTATCCATGTCAGTACCCTACCCCCAATACCATGTGCTCTAATTTTGCCCACTAATCTCCTAAGTGGGACCTTGTCGAAGGCTTTCTGAAAGTCGAGGTACACCACATCCACTGACTGTCCCCTGTCAATTTTCCCAGTTACATCCTCAAAAAATTCCAGTAGATTTGTCAAGCATGATTTCCCCTTCGTAAATCCACGCCGACTCGAAATGATCCTGTTACTGCTATCCAAATGCTCAGCAATTTCGTCTTTTATAATTGACTCCAGCATCTTCCCCACTACTGATGTCAGACTAACTGGTCTATAATTACCCGTTTTCTCTCTCTCTCCTTTCTTAAAAAGTGGGATAACCTTTCACTTTTCAGAGAATGTGTTCGTGTGTAAGTGTGTGCGAATGAGTGAGTGTCTCTTCGTGCTGGTGCGTGTGAATATCTGTTAGTGTGAGTGCATGTGTACGTGTGATTGTATGTGAGAATGTGTGAGAGTATATTTGATTGTTTGTGATTGCATTTGAGAGATTGCGTGTGTCTTCCTGCACGGCTGTGTGTGTGCGTGTTTGACTGTGTTTGAGGGTGTGAACATGTGTGTTTGTAATGATGTAATGGCATACTGTGGGTTTTAGTGACGACGTGACACGCCGTGGGGCATTACTGATGGAGTGACACACTGTGCAGTGGAACTGATGGAGTGACACAATGTATGGTAGTAATGGTGGATTATCACACTGGATTGGTACAGATGGAGTGACACACTTTGAAGTTGTATTGATGAAGTCACACACTGCGCAGTAGTACTGATGGAGTGACACGCTGCGCAGTAGTACTGATGGAGTGACACACTGCAGTGCACTGATGGAGTGACACAACGTAGGGTAGTACTGATGGAGTGACACACGGTGCGTATTACTGATGGACTGACACACTGCGCGGTTGTACTGACGGAGTGAAATACTTCGGTGTAGTGCTGATTGAATGACACACTGGGGGTAGTGTGGACAGAATGGCGCACAGTGGGCTAGTACTGAAGTATTGACCCAATCTTTGGTGGTACTGTCGGGTTGCACATTGTGGAATGGTAAGGACTGACGGTGGGGCAGTACAGATGGAGAGTTACACTGATGTGTAATACTAATTGAATGAGTCCGTGTGGTTGGACAAAATGGAATAACAAGCTTAAGGCAGTACTGATGGAATGCATCACTGTGGTGTAATACTGATGGAATATCATATTGTAGGGTAGTACTGATGGAGTGACACGCTCCAGTGTTGTACTGATGGAGTGTAACACTGTGGAGTAGTACTGGTGTAATGACGTACTGTGGAGGTGTATTGATGGAATGACACACTGTGGGGTAGCACGGATGTAATAGCACATTCTGTTGGAGTGACGCAGTAATACTGATGGATTGACACGCTCTGCAGTAGTACTGTTGCGATGAAAAACTGTGGTGAAATAGTGATGGAATTACACACTATGGAGTCGCTGCGATGGGTTAGCACACTGTGGGGTATTGCGGATGGAGTGGCAGATTTGAGCAAGTCCTGATGTTGTGAAACACTTTGGGGAGTACTGATGGAAGAAGATACTGCGGGGAGCATTGATGGAGTGACACGTTCTAGGGTTGCACTGGAGTGACATGATGTTGGGCAGTGCTGATGGAGTGTAACACCATGGAGTTGTATTGATGCAGTGAGACACTGCGCGGTTTCACCGACGGAGTGACACATTGAGCGGTAGTACTATTGTGATGACAAACTGTGGTGTAGTACTAATGCAGTGACACACTGAGCGGCAATACTGATGCAGTGACACAATTTGTGGCAGCACTTATGGGGTGACACACTGGGATAGTCCTGATTGAATGATAAACATCGGGTAATACTAATGGAGTGAGACATGGTGGAGAAATACTAATAGAGTGAAACTGTGGGGAATTACTGTTGGAGTGACAAAGTGAGGTAGGACTGATGCAGTGACACACTGTGGGAATACTGATGGGTTGACACTGTGCGGTAGTATTGATGGAGTGACACGCTTCGTGGTATACTGATGGAGTGATAATCACTGGATTGTACTGATGGAGTGACACACATTGGCGTAGCACTGATGCGACGATAACCCCAGTGATATTCCTGATGGTGCGATGCTCTATGGGGAGGCACTGATGGAGTGGTACAGTGTAGGGTAGTACAGATGGATAACAAACTATATTTTATTACTGATGCAGTGGCACACTGTGGGTAGTGCTGGTGGAGTGACACACTTTGAGGTAGTACTGATGGAGTGACACACTATGTGGCAGTACTGACGCAATAGCATATTGTGGGATAGTACTGATTGTGTGACATCCTGCGGTGTAGTACTGTTGAATAGACATATACCAGAGTAATACTGGTGGATTGAAGCACTGTGGGGTAGTACTGATGGAAGGACTCATTGTGTAGTACTGATGAAGTGACACACCGTTGGATAGTACTGATAGAGTGACACCCTGTGTGGTAGTACTAATGGAATGATACACAACGTGGTACTGATGTTGAAAAACTGTGGGTGTGTATTGATGGAATGGTGTACAGTGCGGTAGTACCGATGAGTGACACGCTCTGGGGTTGTACTGATGGAGTAACATAGTGTGTTCTAGTAATGATCGTCTAACATACTGTAGGCTTGTATTGATGGAGTGATACCCAGTGGGGTAGTGTTGATGGAGTGACACAATGTGGCCAGCACAGATGGAGCAATACACTTTGGAGTTGTACTAGTGAAGTGACAAACTGTGGGCGGGCACTGATGGAGTAAAACATTTTGGTGTATAACTGATGGAGTGACACAGTGTGCGGTAGTACTGATGGAGAAACAAACGATATGGTAGTACTGATGTCGTGGCACACTGTGGGATAGTATTAATGGTGTGAAACTAAATGGGGTACTACTAATGTAATGACACATTATAGGGTAGTTCTGATGGAGTGAGACATTGAGGGGGGGAACTGATCGAATGACAAACTGTGGGTTAGTACTGATGGAATGACTATCTATTTAGTAGTATTGATGCAATGGCATTCCATGGGATAGTTCCGAATGAATGACATGTTGTGATGCAGTAATGATGGAGTAACAGACGATATGGTAGTACTGATGGAGTGACACGCTGTGTGATAGTACTTATGGATTAACATCCTGTGGGGTAGTACTGAAGGGCTGGTACATTTTGGGGTAGCACTGATGGAGTGACACATTCGATGGTATTACTGAAGGGGGGGGAAAGCTGTGGGTAGTACGGATGAAATTACATACCTAAGGTAGTATTGACAGTGTGAAACACCGTGGGGCAGAAATGATGGAATGACATGCTGTGGGGTTGTACTGATTAGAGGGACACGCTCTTGGGTTCTACTGATGGAGTAACATGTAGTACTGATGGAGTGGCAGACTGTGCAGTAGTATTGATGAGTGACCTAACGTAGGGTATTATTGATGTAATGGCACATTCTGGGGTAGTTCTGATGGGGTGACACACTGTGCGGTAGTACTGTTGTTGTGACATAATGTGGGATGGAATTGATGGAGTGACACTGTGCGGTAGCACTGATGGAGTGACGCACTGTAGGGTAGTACTGGTGTAATGGTATACTGTCGGATAGTATTGATGGAGTGACGCACTGTGGGGTAGTACTGGTGTAACGATATTCATTGGGATAGTACTGATGGAGTGACGCACTGTAGGGTAATACTGGTGTAATGGTATACCGTCGGATAGTACTGATGGAGTGACGCACTGTGGGGTAGTACTGGTATAACGGTATACTGTTGGATAGTACTGATGGAGTGACGCACTGTGGGGTAGTACTGGTGTAATGGTATACTGTTGGATATTACTGATGGAGTGACGCACTGTGGGGTAGTACTGGTATAACGGTATACTGTTGGATAGTACTGATGGAGTGACGCACTGTGGGGTAGTACTGGTGTAACGGTATAGTGTGGGATAGTACTGCTGGAGTGATATCGGCGAGACCAAGCGCAAGCTCTACGATCGTTTCGCTGAACAGCTCCACACAGTCCTACCTGATCTCCCGGTTACTCAGCACTTTAAGTCAAGTCAAGTCAAGTCAAGTCAATTTTATTTGTATAGCACATTTAAAAACAACCCACGTTGACCAAAGTGCTGTACATCTGATTAGGTACTAAGGAAAAAAATGAAACATACAGTAGCACGAAAACAGTTCTCAGCGCCTCCTCAATGAGCCTCAAACGCTAGGGAGTAGAAATAGGTTTTGAGCCTGGACTTAAAGGAGTCGATGGAGGGGGCAGTTCTGATGGGGAGAGGGATGCTGTTCCACAGTCTAGGAGCTGCAACCGCAAAAGCGCGGTCACCCCTGAGCTTAAGCCTAGACCGCGGGATAGTGAGTAGCCCCAAGTCGGCCGACCTGAGGGACCTGGAGTTAGAGAGGTGGGTTAGAAGATTTTTGATGTAGGGGGGAATGTCCATTTAGGGCTTTATACGTGAATAGGAGGAGCTTGAAGTTGATTCTGTACCGTACAGGGAGCCAGTGGAGAGAGGCCAGAATCGGGGTGATGTGGTCCCTTTTACGAGTACCCGTCAGGAGTCTCGCTGCGGCGTTTTGGAACAGTTGCAGGCGGGACAGGGAAGATTGGCTGATCCCAGTGCATAGGGAGTTGCAGTAGTCTAGGCGGGAGGAAATGAAAGCGTGAATGATTTTTTTCTGTGTCGTCGAATTGGAGGAAAGGTTTGATTTTAGCTATGGTTCGAAGTTGGAAGAAGCTGGCTTTTACCACAGCGTTGACTTGCTTATCAAATTTTAATGCAGAGTCAAATATCATGCCGAGGTTTTTGACATGCGGTTTGACTAGGCAGGATAGACTTCCAAGACTGCCTGTTATCGATTTGATGAAGTCGGGGGGGGGGGCGAATAGGATGACCTCAGACTTGCTCTCATTTAATTGGAGGAAGTTCTGTGCCATCCAACATTTTATGTCCTCAAGGCAGTGTAAGAGGCTGTTTAAATTTGACTGGTTGTTGGGTTTCAGGGGGAGGTAAAGCTGAGTGTCATCGGCAGAGCAGTGGAAAGAAATGCCGTGCCTTTGAATGATTTGGCCAAGGGGGAGTATGTATAGAGAGAAGAGAATGGGGCCAGGATGGAGCCTTGTGGAACTCCGCAGGAGAGGCTAGCTGGAGCAGAGGAATAACTGCCTATGTTGATGGCGAAACTCCAATCTTTGTGGTACGAAGCGAACCAGCTCAGGGTAGTGCCATCAATGCCAACCGCGTACCGGAGACGGTCAAGAAGGATGGTATGGTCCACTGTATCGAACGATGCGCTGAGGTCGAGAAGGAGCAGGATTGCACAGTCGCCGGTGTCGATGGCGAGAAGCAGGTCGTTGTGTACCTTCAACAAGGCAGACTCTGTGCTGTGGTGGGCTCTGAAACCTGACTGGAAACTTTCCAGGATGGTGTTTTGGTGCAGGTAGGGCACTAATTGGTTTAGAATTGCCTTTTCAAGGACTTTTGACAGGAATGGCAGTTTGGAAATGGGTCTGTGGTTGCTAGGCAAGGTGGGGTCTAGGTTAGGTTTTTTCAGTAGGGGCTGGACCACCGCGTGCTTGAAACTGGTTGGAACAGTGCCAGTGGCCAGAGAACTGTTGATAATAGAGCGACTATTGCAATGACATCCTTCAGAAGGGCAGTGGGGGCAGGATCAAGGGGGCAGGTTGCAGGTTTCATAGCGGAGACAAGCTTTGCAAGGGAGGATAGAGTGACGGGTTGGAAGCAGTCCAATTTAGATGAACATTTAGATGAACAATTTAGATAACTCACCCCCGCTCCCCCATTCCCAATCTGAACGTTCTGTCCTGGGCATCCTCCATTGCCAGAGTGAGGCCCAGTGCAAATTGGAGGAACAGCACCTCATACTTCGCTTGGGCAGCTAACATACCAGCGATATGAACATTGACTTCTCTAACTTCAATTAGCCCTTGCTTTCCCTCTCTCTCCACCCCTCCTCCTTCCCAGTTCTCCCTCCAGTCTCACTGTCTCCAACAAAATTATATCTCTTTCCCGCCGACCTCTCCGACATCAGTCTAAAGAAGGGTCTCGACCCGAAACGTCATTCTTTCTCTTCAGAGATGCTGCCTGTCTCGTTGAGATACACCAGCATTTTGTGTCTACCTTCGAATTAAATCAGCATCTGCATTTCTTTCCTACACGAAGTACAAGGCACGGCAGGACTTTCGGCTAATAATAGCTGTGCCGAACATGAGACGACCACCCTTACCTGCCTGCTCACAATGTATATCCCTTCATTACCTGAAAATCTGAACTTGTCTTAAATGTCACTATTGTAACTGCGTCCAACACCAGTGGAGTGGGTGGGAAGATTTTAGGACCCGTTATACAGGATGATGTGACAGAGTACATATAAATGCACGATGAAATAGGCATAAGTTGGCATGGCTTTGTGAAGGGAAGGTCGTGTTTGATTAATTTGCTGGAATTATTTGAAGAAGTAAATAGCAAGACAGCCAAAGGAGAGACAGTGGATGTTGTTTACTTTGATTTTCAGAAAACCTTTGACCAGGTGTCACAAGATGGCTGCTTAGGAAGATGAGAGCCCACGGTGTCAAAGGGCAGACACCAGCATGGATAACTGGTTGGCTGGATGGCCGAAGACAAAGAGTGGCAATAAAGGGGGATTTTTTGCTCGTTGGCTAAGAGTAACTAGTGGAGATCTTCAAGGATCGGTGTTTGTCCGCTACTCCACGTTTTATATTATGATTTGGACGAGGGGATTGAAGGCTTTGTGGCCAAGTTTGCGGATGTTACGAAAAGAGGTGGAAGGGCAGGTAGTTTAGAGAAAGCATGGACTCTGCAGAAGGACTTTGACATGTTGGGGGAATGGGTAGAGAAGTGGCAGATGGAATATAGTGTAGCAAAGTGCGGAGTATTTGGTAGTAGGAATAATGGCGTAGACTATTGTCTAAGTGGGGAAATAATCCATAAATCGGTAGTGCAAAGGGACTTGGGAGTGCTGGTTAAGGATTCCCAATTTTTTTATCTGCAAGTTGAATCGGTGAGAATGATCAGCCATGATCACATGTATTGGTGGTGCTGGCTCGAAGGGCCGAATGGCCTACCCCTGCACCTATTTTCTATTGTCTATTGTATAATGGAAGCAAACTCATTGCTTGTATTTATTTCAAGAGGACTTGTATACAGAAACACGGATGTAATGTTGAGGCTATACAAGGCGCTGGGAAGGCCGCACTTGGAATATTGGTAGCAATTCTGGGCACCATATCAGAGGAAAGGTGTGCTGGCTCTGGGGAGGTTCCAGAGGAGGTTTACAAGAATGATCCCAGCAATAAGTTAACCTATGGCGAGCGTTTGTCGGCTCCCGGCTTCACTCGGAATTTAGAAGTATGAGGGTGGACCTCATTGAAACATACAGATATGTGAATGGTTTAGATCCAGTGGATGTGGAAAGTATGTTTCCACTTGTGGGACCGTCTCGGACAAGAGACCATTTCCTCAGAATTAATCTACTTTCTCTTTTGAAGATGATCAGAAATGTATTTAGTCAGAAGGTGATCAATTTGTGGAATTATTTGCCACAACAGGCTGTGTAGGTCACGTGAGTGGATATTTAAAGGCGTAGGCAGAAAGATTCTTGATTAATACGGGTATCAGAAGTTATGGGGAGAAGGCAGGAGAATGGGGTTTGGAGGGAAAAAGATTGGCGGATAAGACGATTGGCCGAATTCTCTAATTCTACTCCTATTCCTTATCACCCAATGCCCACCTTCGATGCACACACTGCCCCTTGCTTTCCCTGCGCACCTCGTTTAAACTTCATCCCTTTCACCATAAAGGGGTGGCCTTCAATGCTTGATATTTCCATCTTGAGAGGAATGTTCTGACTGTTTACCATATCTTTGCCTCTCATAATTTGCTATCGATCTATCAGGTTACTGCCCGAACTCCGATGAATCAGTCCAACGTCTGGTTGTTCATACGCTCCAGGCGATGTTCTTGTAAACGTCTTGAACACGATTTCCGAAGCGCCCATATCCTTCGTGTACGAGAGCGAACATAACTGTACACAATGCTGCAAAAGCGGCCGAAGTAAAGTTCTCTAAAGTTGAATATTGACATCTGACTCATATTCAATGACTCGGTCAAATATAGCAAGCATTCTACGTGGCTTATTTATTACTCTAAACGTACTACCACGATTTGCGTGTTTCGCATTGGGAACTCAAGGTTCATCATAACCAATGCTGATGCTGCGATGCACTTATATTGTACAGACAGTGAGGGCTGTTGTGCCTCGATGTTGCAGTGTACTGCTGATGTTCATCCACGGGAGGGCGCTGTGACAGTATATTCCCACTGTACATGCACTGAGGTGCGCTGTGTGGATGTTGCCGTGTGCTGCTGATGTTCATCCAGGGGAGGGCGCCATGACAGTATATTCCCACTGTACATCCACTGGGGTGCGCTGTGTGTGGATGTTGCAGTGTGTTGCTGATGTTCGTCCACGGGAGAGCGATGTGACAGTCTATTGCCACTGTACATCCATTGGGTGCGCTGTGTGAGGATGCTGCAGTGCACTGTTAAAAAAGAACACTGGGTACAAATGCCATAGCAGCAGAGTTAGTGCACCAAGGCCCATCGAGTCCACTCCTGCATTCTATCATGGTTCACCTATCGTTCCCACTCAACAAGATCTCCCTCTCTCACGGGGCCCACAGAGGACGAGAGAGAGAGAGAGAGCGCACCCCTCAAATAGCTGCCTAGATAGAGAGCTACCTATTTACTATCAATATCTCCAGCTATCTCGCTGATAGCTGATATACAGATATCCAGCTTTCTAGCTGTCTAGCATTGCATGTAGATAGCTATCTAGGTAGTTCGCTATCTTGCTAGCGAGATAGCTCACACGCTGTCTGGCAGTCTATCCTGCTGGCTAGCAATCCAACTCGAGATAGCTTGAGGTAAAGAGCTAACTATTTTGGTAGCAACATAGCTAGGTCACTAACTTGCCTGAGAGCTAGAGAGATAGATAACTAGATAACTAGATTGTTAGCCAGTAGCTTTGGCGGCCACATAGCGGTTTAGCTTGATGGAGCTTTGCTAGATGGCTAGTGAGCTAGGCATCTAGCCATCTATACCAGTAGATAGCTCACGAGCCAGATCGCAAGAAAGTTTTATAGCGATTAATGAGCTATGTAGCTAGATCGAAATAGGTTTCTCTCGTTCTCCCTTTCACCCCCCCCCCCCCCCCCCCGAGAGCGAGCGAGCGAGAGACCGCACTCCACAAAGAGCTGCCTACGCAACTAGCTAACTATTTTTGCTATGCAGAGATTCAGCTATCACACCATCCATCTGTCTAGCGTTCAAGCTATCTAGCAATGCAGGTATTTGGCTATCTAGAAAGCTAACACGCTATCTGGCTGTCTTTCCCGCAGGTAATCAATCAGGAGCACATGGGCCTGAGAGGTGACCTCTACAGGCGAAATGGGTATGAGGGGAATAAATTGAGTGAATGCACAGTCTATTTAACAGGGTAGGAAAATCAAGCACGATAGGGCATGGGTTTAAGGTGAGAGGTGTTAATGTTTAATACGGATACTTAATTCTGATAGAAATTCATGCATAGACTCATAGTCATAGAATGATACAGAGTGGAAACAGGCCATTCGGCCCAACTTGTCCACACCGGCCAACATGTTCCAGCTACACGACTCCCACCTGGCCGCGTTTGGCCCATATGCCTCCAAATCTGTCCCATCCATGTACTTGTCTAACTGCTTCTTACATGTTTGGACAGTCCCTGCCTCAACGACCTCCTCTGGCAGCTTGTTCCATACATCCACCATCCTTTGCGTGAAAAAGTTACCCACCAGGTTCCTACAAATCTTTTCCACATTCACCTTGAACCTATAAATGATGCAGGAAGGTGTTCTGGAGTAAAATGGATCCCATAGTCAATTATTATTCACTGTGAGGTCGTCTTTGCATCGGGGATGGAATTTCCATTCCTGAGCCGTTGCCCTGTAAACGGAAGTGCATCTTCCTTATCCCTTTATTGCAGATTCCCACCCCAGACGAGGACAGATCCCAACATGCCCAGATAATATTTAACACCAAGTGACGCCACTCTGTTCACCACCCGCTCTCTGTCTATTCCATTCAGTGGAACCTCTCTCTTCACTCCCCATCTGTTCCGTCGTGAGCTTCATCTAGTCCTCCCGTACAGGCAGACGGAACATCTTCACTCTGATCCCCAGCCACGCACTACGCTACACAGGAACATTCACATGTTGTCACTGATCGGCCCCATCATTTACTTTCCAACTTTCTAATCATTGATGCCTTCTGCTCTGTCTCATGGCCCCGAATCTTCAACTCATGTCAGCTGCTTCTACGGAAGCTGCATGACCCGCTGAGTTATGTCTCTTTATTCAAGATTACAGCATCTGTATTCTCTTTTGAAATGAAAGATTTGTATTGTTTGATGACAGATTTGTTTCGTCATCCGTTAACTGATCATTATTGAGCTTTGCCACAGTCTTTGTATGCAGCCCGGTCTTCGATTGAGTTGATTTCCTGATAATTCGCCTTCATATTACGACTCAATGTTCCCCAACGCTTATCCAATCGGACCGATTACTGTGCCTTCGCTCGGTAAAACTGCAAATAGCTTAATAAGAGTTCCACTTCATCGACTGAGGTCAGACCTAATGGACAGAAACAGCGAGCACATGTGGTGGCCATTTTGTTGGCAGAAACAGCGAGCACATATGGCTTCCTCCTGCACCTATCTTTCTATGCTTTCATGGGTTTACCGTGAAAAGCTGACGGGTGGAGAATTCCATCCCGGATCCACGGACCGGTTCACAGTGAGTGATAATTGGCCATGGAACACATTTAACTCAATTAAAAATTCTTGCTTTTTATTAATGTGTGCTGATTGCGATCTGAGCGAAATCTCCGCTGCTCCAGAGAGGCGGATTGCCCATGGTTTGGGCAAACTGCGGTGACAGGTAATCAAACCCTGGCCGACTGCTCAGCAGGCAGCTGGTGTGCAGTGATCAATAACTGAAGAAAGCAGACGCACAACAGCATGTCTCTTCCCCAGATTCCAGAGCAGCAATAGTGACGATCAGACGCACCAAATTTAGAAAAGGAAACGCGGAAACTACCCACTGCGAGAAATTATCCCCAAATGATCAATTGATTGACTGCTGGGTATCAATTCTCGTTCTGTACACCGGATGTCCCCATTATCCAAAAGCTGGAAGTTGGGCAACGCCCGGGAATTGTTCACCCGGGATGGAACTAAAAATTCCCCATTCCCCTCACCCCCACAAGCTGGATTCTCCCCATTCAATAGACAATAGACAATAGGTGCAGGAGAAGGCCATTCGGCCCTTCGAGCCTGTACGCACCGTGATTCAATGTGATCGTGGCTGATCATTCTCAATCAGTACCCCGTTCCTGCCTTCTCCCCATACCCCCTGACTCCGCTATCCTTAAGAGCTCTATCTAGCTCTCTTTTGATTGCATCCGGAGAATTGGCCTCCACTGCCTTCTGAGGCAGAGAGTCCCACAGATTCACGACTAAATGACTGGAAACGTTTTTCCTCATCTCCGTTCTAAATGGCCGACCCCTTATTCTTAAACTGTGTGGCCCCTTGTTTTGGACTCCCCCAACATTGGGAACATGTTTCCTGCCTCTAACGTGTCCAACCCCTTTATAATCTTATACGTTTCGATAAGAGCCTTCTAAATTCCAGTGTGTACAAGCCTAGTCGCTCCAGTCTTTCAACATACGACAGTCCCGCCATTCCGGGAATTAACCTGGTGAACCTACACTGCACGCCCTCAATAGCAAGAATATCCTTCCTCAAATTTGGAGACAAAAACTGCACACAGTACTCCAGGTGTGGTCTCACTAGCGCCCTGTACAACTGCAGAAGGACCTCTTTGCTCTTATACTCAACTCCTCTTGTTATGAAGGCCAACATGCCATTGGCTTTCTTCACTGCCTGCTGTACCTGCATGCTTCCTTTCAGTGACTGATGCACTAGGACACCCAGATCTCGTTGTACATCCCCTGTTCCTAACTTGATAAGAGTTCCACTTCATCGACTGAGGTCAGACCTAATGGAAACCCCCGGTCTCCTCAGACCACTGCTGTGTTGATCTTTTCGTTGGTGCTTCGTTCTTAAATCTTTCTGAAAGCCAGCAGGAGCACCACCAATAAATGATCGGATGACAAACAATAGCGACAAATGGAACGGCAGGCATACCTACTGGGTCATGTATGTCAGAGTGCTTAAGCCCTGCCGAGGGGGATGGGCTGGGAGAGAGAGAGAGAGATGTTGATTTTAGTTACCTGTGCATTCCTGAGGCTAGATTGGTTGAGTTCATCGCAAATGATGAACAGTACCATAGGGTTTGGTTCTTAAAGAGAGTTCATGACCGAGTATAATTCATCCGCTGCCACCTTGATGTTGGCTTTGTGTGGTATGTGGACCGCCGACACGATGGTTGCGGTGAATTGCCCCGGTCGATTAAATGGACTACACATAGTGAACGGGTATTAGAGACATAGAAACATAGATAAATAGGTGCAGGAGGTGGCCATTTGGCCCTTCGAGCCAGCACCGCCATTCATTGTGATCATGGCTGATCATCCACAATCTGTAAGCCGTGCCTGCCTTCTCCCCATATCCCTTGATTCCACTAGCTCCAAGAGCTCTGTCCAACTCACTTTTAAATGCATCCAGTGAATTGGCCTCCACTGTCTTCTGTGGCAGAGAATTCCACGAAGTCACAAATATCTGGGTGATTTTTTTTTTGCAACTCCGTTTTAAATGGCCTCCCCTTTATTCTTATACAGTGGCCCCTGGTTCTTTCCTTTCCCGAATCTGACACCATTGAGATAATAATTTTCCTATTTGTTTTCGCCGCCAAAGTGGATAACCCCACATTTATCAATATTATACTGCATCTGCCTTGCATCTGCCCACTCACTCAACCTGTCCAAGTAACCCTGCAATCTCCTAACATCCTCTTCGCAGTTCACACCTCCACCCAGCTTTGTGTCGTCTGCAAACTTGCTAGTGTTACTTCTAATTCCATCATCCAAATCATTAATATATATGGTAAATAGTTGCGCCCCTGCATCGAGCCTTGCGGCACTCCATTCGCCAGTGCCTGCCATTCTGAAAGGGACCCATTTATTCCCACTCTTTGCTTCCTATCTGCAAACCAATTATCTATCCATGTCAATACCCTTCCCCCAATACCATGTGCTCTAATCTTGCTCACCAATCTCCGTGTGGGACCTTACCAAAGCCTTCCTGAACGCATAGATACACTACATCCACTGGTTCTTCATCCATTTTACTTGTCACATCCTCAAAAAAAATCAGAAGATAGTCAAGCAGGATTTCCCCATCATTTATCCACGCTGACTTGAACCAATCCGTTTACTGCTATCCAAATGCGCCGTTATTACTTATTTCACTCAGGCATCTTCCCCACCACCGATGTCAGGCTAACTGGTCTATAATTCCCCGTTTTCTCTCTCTCGCTCCTTTCTTGAAACATGGGTTAACATTCGCTCCCCTCCAATCCACAGGAACTCATCCTGAGTCTATTGAACATTGGAAAATGATCACCCATGCGTCCACGATTTCTAGAGCCATACTCGGTGATGCAGACCATCAGGCGCTGAGGAGTTATCAGCCTTCAGTACCACTGAACTAAGCTAACTGAACTATTTCGTGGCATAGTCAGCTTGTTCCATAAGGGTTTCCGTCGTGCTGTTTGACTCAATAACTATAAATAGAGTGGGATTGTGTGACTGGAAGACAGCCGGGGATGAGTCGTGAATTGGCCTCTGATTGCTTTTCCACGGTTGGGCATAATTTAGAAACCAACCGCACTTGCTTGAAAATAACATTTTATATCAAAGATTCAATTTGCCAACTGTTGCGAGCTGTGCGAAGTTCTATTTTTAGTTCCTCAGACACTGAAGCGCTGACTCTCATTTTAGTTCCATCCCGGGTGAACAATTCCCGGGCGTTGCCCAACTTCCAGCTTTTGGATAATGGGGACATCCGGTGTACAGAACGAGAATTGATACCCAGCAGTCAATCAATTGATCATTTGGGGATAATTTCTCGCAGTGGGTAGTTTCCGCGTTTCCTTTTCTAAATTTGGTGCGTCTGATCGTCACTATTGCTGCTCTGGAATCTGGGGAAGAGACATGCTGTTGTGCGTCTGCTTTCTTCAGTTATTGATCACTGCACACCAGCTGCCTGCTGAGCAGTCGGCCAGGGTTTGATTACCTGTCACCGCAGTTTGCCCAAACCATGGGCAATCCGCCTCTCTGGAGCAGCGGAGATTTCGCTCAGATCGCAATCAGCACACATTAATAAAAAGCAAGAATTTTTAATTGAGTTAAATGTGTTCCATGGCCAATTATCACTCACTGTGAACCGGTCCGTGGATCCGGGATGGAATTCTCCACCCGTCAGCTTTTCACGGTAAACCCATGAAAGCATAGAAAGATAGGTGCAGGAGGAAGCCATATGTGCTCGCTGTTTCTGCTAACAAAATGGCCACCACATGTGCTCGCTGTTTCTGTCAACAAAATGGCCGCCACATGTGCTCGCTGTTTCTGCCAACAAAATGGCCGCCACATGTGCTCGCTGTTTCTCTCAACAAAATGGCCTCCCCCAAGTTTATAACCTCCCATCCCTTACACCTCCTCCGATTGCTTCCTCCCATTCCAGCTTACTCCCCCAAGCTGGTTACCCCCCAATCCCTTACCCCCTAACCTGGCTACCTCCCTTCCCTTACCGAGCTAAGTTGGGTACCTCCAGTCCCTTACTCCCGTAAGCTGTCTCCCTCTCATCCCTCACTCCCCAAGCTTGGTATCTCCCATTCCCCCTTACTGCCCCAAACTGGCTACCTTGCATCCATTACTCCCTCTAGCTGGCTACATCCCACCCCAGCAGGCTAACACTCCCCAGCTGGCTATCTCCCTTCCTCTACTCCCCAAATCTGGATACCTCCCATTCCCCTCACCCCCACAAGCTGGATTCTCCCCATTCAATAGACAATAGACAATAGGTGCAGGAGAAGGCCATTCGGCCCTTCGAGCCTGTACGCACCGTGATTCAATGTGATCGTGGCTGATCATTCTCAATCAGTACCCCGTTCCTGCCTTCTCCCCATACCCCTGACTCCGCTATCCTTAAGAGCTCTATCTAGCTCTCTTTTGATTGCATCCGGAGAATTGGCCTCCACTGCCTTCTGAGGCAGAGAGTCCCACAGATTCACGACTAAATGACTGGAAACGTTTTTCCTCATCTCCGTTCTAAATGGCCGACCCCTTATTCTTAAACTGTGTGGCCCCTTGTTTTGGACTCCCCCAACATTGGGAACATGTTTCCTGCCTCTAACGTGTCCAACCCCTTTATAATCTTATACGTTTCGATAAGAGCCTTCTAAATTCCAGTGTGTACAAGCCTAGTCGCTCCAGTCTTTCAACATACGACAGTCCCGCCATTCCGGGAATTAACCTGGTGAACCTACACTGCACGCCCTCAATAGCAAGAATATCCTTCCTCAAATTTGGAGACATAAACTGCACACAGTACTCCAGGTGCGGTCTCACTAAGGCCCTGTACATCTGCAGAAGGACCTCTTTGCTCCTATACTCAAACTAGGAGACTAAAACTGCACACAGTACTCCAGGTGTGGTCTCACTAGCGCCCTGTACAACTGCAGAAGGACCTCTTTGCTCTTATACTCAACTCCTCTTGTTATGAAGGCCAACATGCCATTGGCTTTCTTCACTGCCTGCTGTACCTGCATGCTTCCTTTCAGTGACTGATGCACTAGGACACCCAGATCTCGTTGTACATCCCCTGTTCCTAACTTGACACTATTCAGATAAGACTCTGCCTTCATATTCTTACCACCAAAGTGGATAACCTCACACTTATCCACATTAAACTGCATCTGCCATGCATCCGCCCACTCATACAACCTGTCCAAGTCACCCTGCAACCTCATAGCATCTTCCTCACAGTTCACACTACCACCCAGCTTTGTATCATCGGCAAATTTGCAGTCTGCAGTCGCTCCAGTCTTTCAACATACGACAGTCCCGCCATTCCGGGGATTAACCTGGTGAACCTACGCTGCACGCCCTCAATAGCAAGGACGTCCTTCCTCAAATCTGGAGGCCAAAACTGCACACAGTACTCCAGGTGTGGTCTCACTCCGCGAACGGTCAAGCCACACAAGGCCGCAGGCTCGGATGGAGTTCAAGGAAGGGTTACTTAGGGACTGTGCTGAACAGTTGGCTGAGTTATTCACCAGGATTTTGAACCTGTTGTTATCTCTGGCTGCAGTCCCCAAGTGCCTGAAGTCGTCTACCATAGTGCCGGTGACGAAAAAAGCAAAGATCACCAACCTGAACGACTATCGCCCGGTTGCCCAAACTCCGGTAGTCATGAAGTGCTTTGAAAGGCTGTTCCTCTCACACATCAAATCCAGCATCCCTGACTCATTGGACTCGCATCAATGTGCACATAAGGCAAACAGATCCACAGAGGACGCCATCTCTCTGGGTCTTCACACTGTCCTGACTCACCTGGAGAGACACGTACGTGAGGATGCTACTCATTGACTATAGCTTTGCCTTCAAACACGGTCATCCCCACCAAGCTCATCACCAAACTCCACCAGCTAGGCCTCAGCTCGTCGTTATGCGACTGGATCCTGGACTTTCTGCTGGAGCGACCGCAGGCAGTGAGAATGGGCCCGCACCTGTCCTCCACTATCACCCTGAGTACCGACCGGC
>NW_027601298.1:184959-192705 GCF_053455715.1 Rhinoraja longicauda
GAAATAAACACTTCAATGATCAGGGACTGTCATTAAAAATGATCAATATATATGACAGGCAATGGTGTTATTTTTTCTGCTTAATCTGCGTCTTTGATTGGGTGAATGTGAGGGGCTGGGGGTCCTGGAGCGGGGCCGGCGATGGGATCATCCGCCCGGGACTGACAGCTGGAAGATGCGGCGGTGAATGTGAGGAGCCGGAGCCCGGAGCGGAGAGACTGCGGCCGCCCTCTGGGATGCGCTCAGGGCGCGGGTTTATTAATGAGCCGCAGCGCTGAGGTGAGCGGATATTTCACCGCGCTCTTCACCTGCTCCCTGAACATGGACTGCGTCACCGCGTAAATAAATGTGTTGGTGCAGCAGCTGAGATTCATCAGCAAATACCCGACGTTGTTAAAGATCCATTGGGAATCATTCATATCAGTCCCAATCCCTGTGACCTGATAATAGACGAAGTTTACAACCAGCGTCATCCACAGGAGGATGAAGCTGCCGGAGATGGTGAAGAGTAAAACCACAGACCTCCTCCTGCTCTCCATCTCCGGGTCACTGCGCTTCTCCCCCTTGCTCTCACCCCTCAGCCCCTGACGGACCCGACTGGCCACTAAAATGTTCCGGACTGTCAGAGCGTTGAGCAGCAGGATCACAGCGAAAGGGAGGAGCGGAGTTAAAACTGTGTCGATCCAGTCAAATGCCACCCACCCGAGGTCAGTGTAATAACTGTCCACCATGACACAATCCCACGGGACATTGTCGATGGTTCTCCAGGGTTCCACTGTGAAGTAGCGGGAACGTTTTTCAGACACAGCAGAACGCCGGCTGTTGCGAGAACCGCAGCCGCAGTTTTCCCGGTGCAATATTTAGTTTTCAGCTTCTGGCAACAAATGGCGACAAAGCGATCAAAGGTGAAAGTGACGGTGAACCAGACAGAACAGTCTGTAGCTGCAGTCCTCAGTACATCGTTAACACGTCACACAGGGGTGATGGACAGGACACTCCAATAAAAGTAATGGTATCGGATCTGATACAAAATGACCTCGGTGATCAGGGTGAGTAGATCGGCCGCTGCCATGGCCACCAGGTAGCGAGTGGTGCAGGTGGAGAGGCCGCACTTTCCCCGGGACAGGATCACAATCGCCACTAAATTCACTGCGGAAAGAGAAGGGGACGGACACTGGGCATTAATAAACACGGTCTCCGGGGCTGAACACCGGCTCCACTTTCAGCTGGAGATCAGGAGTGTTGGAGTCGGTGCGCGGCTGCAGGTTTAACAATGTCAGACCCGGCTCCGACTGTGCCCGACCTGCCTGCTTCAGGGGAGAGGAGATAAGGCGACGGGCGGGGTAAAGGGCGGGGAGGGAACGAGCAGCCGCCCGCTACAATAGGCGGAATGGTCCTGTCTATAGTTAACCCCGCTCACAGTCTCTGATGGGGCCGGTTTCACAGACTTAACCGTGACCGGCCGCGTTTAACCAGGGCTCTGGGAACTCGGCATCTGATGGGGACGAGGAGGGTTCCAGAGGGAAGGCGGGGACAACTTAGGATCCGGCAGCAGAGTGGCTCCATTAATGGATTCATTCCTCAGTTCGGTAACAACACACGCCGGTAGATCCGCGGCCACTGGTTCAGGAGATCGATCCAATTATTGACCAACAGGTGGAGGAATCCGACTGTGACAGACTCCACAGCGAGACGTGTCCACAGGAGCGGGTGTTCACTCTGATCAATAACTCAGACACAGTGAACTTCACAATGTAAACCCCTTCCCAGTCACACCGTCCCGGAGAGCTGCCTGTCCCGAGCACTGGGACAACTCTGGGCAAGGTCCCACTGAAGGCAAGAACAATATTCTAGTGGGTCCCGGCAGTTGGAGAAAGAGAGGGTTAGTTTCGGCTGTCTGAAAATGAGAAAAGTCACAACGTTGATTCAAAAATATGTAATTTAGAGGATTGATATACCTCACATAACCTTGCACAACGATCATCAGTTGGGAAGCTTGTGAAACGATGGGAATCAGGTCAATACCGGTTAACAGACGGAGTTATAAAACTTGAATTGTTCTGTTCACTTACCAGGGACTCCAACGGCAGCAATGATCACGTACAAGATTTTCTCCACGTCGAAATATTCCGAAAGCTTTTCCCCCATTTTCTCTGCTCATCGACGTGTCCCCGTGAGCTACCGGTAATCTCTCGGAATGAAATGCCGGGGCAGAACATTCCGGAGATTTTATACCATTTTCCGTCTCCACCGGGACAGCGAAGTTTGATCAGAGTTAAAAAATAGAGATTTTGAAATTATTCGCAAACAGATGACATCAGCCAAGTGAAATCCCTGCTGAGACAGGTCGTGATTTATTGAGGGAATTGGTTGAGAAACTCCAAAGAGTGGGAATTGTGGCGATACTGGGGGATGGAAATTGGGAGCGGCATTGTTCCAGCAAAGGGAATATTGTTTCAAACTCCATCTGGTCCAACTCTCCACCACCTGTTGTTTGTCTGATCTCCTTCAATCCGCTTCACTCACTAAGGCAATCCCAAATTCCAGGGCCCTCTCAGGGCTTCTGGTGCCCAGTTTGAAGGAGGACTGGGCGACGTTTGTCCACAGGTTGAGGAATTAGATCAACAGATCACCTCGCACTAAAGTGTCCCCTCCACTCTGTTTCACCACTCAATATGATCGCGGCTTAACTGACTGCAACCTCACCCCCACACTCCCGGCGAGGCCGGTAACCATTCACTCCTTGCTTGCCTGCAGTGGGCCTGATTTTGCGCCGGGACAATAACATTCTCTGCCTTCGTCACCTCTGAGCAGGAACGACCCAAAGACTCACGACACTCAGAGAACAGAAATATTGTGGATTCAGAAAGGTCCGAAATCCAAATAAAATAGCGAATGATGCGGCACATCTCCCTCCTCCCTTTCTCTCTCCCTCCTCCCTTTCTCTCTCCCTCCATCCTTACTGCTGTCGCTCTCTCTGAACTATCACTCTCTCCTACCATCTCTATTCTTCCTCTCTGCTCCGCTATCTCTCTGTCAACCTCTGTCTCCTACCCCCCCTTCCTTCTCACTCACATTGCATTTATCCCTCCGTTTCTTTCTAACTATCTGACCCTTCCATCGCTCCGTTTTGCCAACCCACGCGATCTGAACTCCGCTCCCTTTTCATGTTCCCACTCTCCCTTTGTTACTTAACTCTCCCTCCATCTCTTCTTTCGTCTTCTCCGCTATCTCTTCCTTTCATCACTGTACTCCCTATCTGTCTCTCTCTTATCCCCAACACTCCTCCTGCTCGCCCTCACCTCTCTCTCCAAGGCCTTTCTTGCGAAGTGCGGTTAAAACGGCCCGCCACCATGCGATGTCTCTCCACCCCGTTCCCTCACACTTCAATAGCCCTTCCAGGTGAGGCTGCTGTTCACATTCACCTCATCTAACCCCTTCTTTTGCACACGGTGTTCCAGATATTGTCTCCTTTGCATCGGCGTGGTCAAGTGGAGACTCGGCGACCGTTCGGCCGAACACTTGCTGTCGTTCCGTCAAGGCCTCCCGGATCTTCCCGTTGTAACTCGCCTTCCCACACTGACCTTTCTGTCCTTTGCTTCCTCTATTGCCAGACTGAAGCGACATGCAAACTGAAAGAACGCCACTTCATATTCCGCCCTTGGTGCCTTGCAACAATAGACAATAGACAAAAGGTGCGGGAGGAGGCCATTCTGCCCTTCGAGCCTGTACGCACTACCATTCAATGTGATCATGGCTGATCATTCTCAATCAGTACCCCGTTCCTGCCTTCTCCTCAAACCCCCTGACTCCGCTGTCCTTAAGAGCTCTATCTGGCACTCTCTTGAGTGCATTCAGAGAATTTGCCTCCACTGCCTTCTGAGGCAGAGAATTCCTAATGGTATGAACTTTGAATTATCCAATGTTAGGTAACTAAGTGCAAATTCCCACTTCCCCCTCGCTCTTCCTCGTGCTTCATCCGGACTCGCACCAATACATCCCTCCACCACATCTTCAACCGATATTACTTCCTCTTTCTTTATAATTCCATCCTGCTCAACCCTTACCTCGCACCTGACAATGAAAACGGTATTCACCCGCTCATCGTTCAACTCGCTTTGTCCTGCTGTTCCCCCGTCCCACCACAATCAGTCTGAAGAAAGGTCCCGAACCGAAACTTCACCCATCCATGTCCTTAGCAGGTTTAGCCATTTCGGCGTGCCCTCTACAACTCTCACCAACATCTACAGATGCACCATAGAAAGTATTTTATCAAGATGCAGCACAGCTTGGTTTGGGAACAGCTCCATACAAGAACGTAAGAAATTGCAGCGAATTGTCCAGACCATCACACAAACCAACCTCCCATACATTGACTCAATTTATAAACCACGCTGCCTCGGCAAGGCCAGCAGCATAATCAAGGACGAGTCGCACTTTTGCCACTCCTGCTTTTCCTCTGTCCCATCAGGCAAAATGTACAGAAGTGTGAAAATGCACACCTCCAGTTTCAGGGACAGCGTCTTCCCAGTTGTTATCAGGCAACGGAATCATCCCACCACAACCAGAAAGCAGTGCTGAACTACTATCTACCTCTTTGTTTACCCTCGGACTATCCTCGATCGGATTTTGCAGGCTTTACCTCGCACTGAACGTTATCCACTTATCATGTATCTATATCCTGTAAATGGCTCGACGGTAATAATGTATTTTGTTTCCACTGACTGGGTAGCACGCAACAAAAGCTTTTCACTGTACCTCGGTACACGTGGCAATAAACTGCACTGAACTGACATACTCAACTCGATTTCTCCAGAGGTGTCGCCTGACTCGCATTGGATATTGATTGTGTGTGACAGTGTGAGTGTGCGAGTCCGTGCAAGAGTGTGCTAGCACGTGTATGCGAGTGTGAATGTGTGAGATTGTGCACATGAGTCGGTGTGTGTGCGTATGCGTTATTGTATGCGGTTGCAGGAATTGCAATGATTCAGTGATACCTTATTATCACGTACCCAGGTAGAGTGAAATGCTTAGTTTTGCAGACAACCCGGTAACATCATGTAGCAGACCTCACCTAGGCGGTACAAAAGTGTCGCCACATTTTGACGTCGACAAAGTTACAAACGTTGGCCGGATAATTCTATCTCCTGCCTGCCGCCGCACCGCGGGTCGCCCCTTCGTTCTCGGCGGCCTTCCTCGCTCTCCGACGGTCCGCCTCGCTCTCTGCGGTTCCTGGCGGCATCCTCCTCGCTCCCGAGGCGCGGTTCTCATCGCCATCCGCGGTGGGCGAGCCGGGCCTACACGGGCCGACTGAGGGGCTTGGCCCCGGTCACCGGGAACACCCCGGCCACGCTGCGCTGCGCTGCGCTGCTCGTCGCGAACATCCAAGGATACACTCAATCCCAAAATGTCCACGTGTGCATGCGGGTCTGCGTGTGAGAGAGCGGTAGAGTATGTAAGAGTGCCTATATTTGTGTGTGTGTGTCTGTCTGTGCGAGTGCGTGAGTGTGCGTGTGAGTGTGTGAGCATTAGTAAGTGTGGATGCAAGTGCCATTGAATGTATCTGTGTCTCTGAGTGGGAGAGTGCATGTGGGTTTGTGAAGGGCAGTGTTTGCGTCTGTGCGTGTGTGTGGCTGTTTGTGAGAATGTGAGAGAATATGTGGGATATGAGTTTGTCAGTGTGTTTGAGCATGTAATTGTTTGATAGTGTGTGTGTGTGTGTGTGTGTGTGTGTGTGTGTGTGTGTGTGTGTGTGTGTGCGTGTGTGGGAGAGTATATGATGGTGTTGTCAGAGAATGTGTTCGTGTGTAAGTGTGTGCGAATGAGTGCGTGTCTCTTCGTGCTAGTGCGTGTGAATATCTGTTAGTGTGAGTGCATGTGTACGTGTGATTGTATGTGAGAATGTGTGAGAGTATATTTGATTGTTTGTGATTGCATTTGAGAGATTGTGTGTGTCTTCGTGCGCGGGTATGTGTGTGTGCGTGTTTGACTGTGTTTGACTTTGTTTGAGGCTGTGAATATATGTGTTTGTAATGATGTAATGGCATACTGTGGGTTTTATTGACGACGTGACACGCTGTGGGGCATTACTGATGGAGTGACACACTGTGCAGTGGAACTGATGGAGTGACATAATGTATGGTAGTAATTGTGGATTAACACACTGTGGGTTGGTACAGATGGAGTGACACACTTTGGAGTTGTATTGATGAAGTGACACGCTGCGCAGTAGTACTGATGGAGTGACACACTGCGCAGTGCACTGATGGAGTGACACAATGTGGGGGTAGTACTGATGGAGTGACACAATGCACTGTGTTGTTGTTGTTGTTGTTCGTCCTTCGGGTTGGAAGATGACCATGACTTCACTTTCAGTTGGAGGATTGGTGACTGTGGGTCCTGAAGTGACTTGTGAGGCCAATCCGTGCCCGGAAGGCACGCCCACACGTAGGACACAAGTGGATGGGTGCTGCAGTGGAAGTGGAGGTAGCCCGGGCCTTGCGCGCGGGTGCGTTTCCTCTGGGCCTCTGCAGTGCGTCTGTTCTCTGCTGCACGGGCTCCTGTGGTGAGCTTGCTACGCCAGGTTGGACGGTCCAGAACAAGAGACTCCCAAGTGCTGAGGTTGATGTCCAAGTCTTTGAGGGACACTTTGTGGCAGTCCTTAAAACGTTTCTTCTGTCCTCCTACTGAGCGCTTGCCCTGCCACAGTTCCCCATACAGTTCCCCACACAGTTCCCCATACAGAAGCTGTTTTGACAGTCGACTTTCGGGCATTCTGACGACATGGCCTGCCCATCTGGCTTGGGCTTTCCGTAGGAGGGTGTGGACGCTGGGGATTCCGGCCAGTTCCAAGATCCCTGTGTCGGGAATTTTGTCCTGCCACCTGATGTGAAGGAGTCTACGTAGACAGCTCAAGTGAAAGTGGTTGAGCTGTTTGGCATGTCTGCTGTAGACAGTCCAGGTCTCACTGGCATAGAGAAGAGTGGTGAGTACCACTGCACGGTAGACCTTCAGCTTGGTGGTAAGGCTGAGTCCAATCCACTCCCAAACATTCCCACGGAGTCGCCCAAAGGCATCGCTGGCCTTGGCCATTCTGTTGTTGACCTCAGCGTCAATGTTCACCACTCGCGAGAGTGTACTGCCCAGATAGGTAAAGGTGTCGACTGCCTGTAGATTCTGCCCCTTCACCGTGATGTGTGGTTTCTGATAGGGCTTTCCAGGCGCGGCTAGTACATAACTTCAGACGTTTTGGTGCTAATGGAGAGACCAAAGTTGTCACAGGCCTCTGAGAAGCAGTCCATTTCATGGTGCATTTTCTGTTCTGTGCTGGCGTTGAGGGCGCAGTCACCAGCAAACAAGAAATCTCTGATGATGGTCTCCTTCACCTTTGTAACAGCTTGCAGGCGCCTGAGGTTGAGCAGCCTGCTGTCAGTTCTTGTACCTGATGTGTATTCCATCCTGGCAGTCACGGAAGGCATCGGTCAGCATGGCACAGAAGACCATGCTGAAGAGTGTAGGGGCAAGAACACAACCTTGCTTCACGCCGTTTGTCACTGGAAAGGCTTCAGTCTCCATCATCTAGCACTTTCACCATCATGCAGTCATGGAACTGCCGGACAATCGTGATGAACTTGCTGGGACGGCCAAACTTCTGCATTATCCACAAGCCATCTCTGCTGGCAGTGTCGAAGGCCTTTGTTAGATCGACGAAGGTCACGAACAGGTCGCTGTGCTGCTCTTGGCATT
>NW_027601298.1:193205-233790 GCF_053455715.1 Rhinoraja longicauda
GGCGACAAAGCGATCAAAGGTGAAAGTGACGGTGAACCAGACAGAACAGTCCTGTAGCTGAATACCTCAGTACTTCGTTAACACTGCACACAGGGGTGAGGGGACAGGAAACTCCAAAAAAAGTAATGGTATGGGATCCAATACAAAATGACCTCGGTGATCAGGGTGAGTAGATCGGCCGCTGCCATGGCCACCAGGTAGCGAGTGGTGCAGGTGGAGAGGCCGCACTTTCCCCGGGACAGGATCACAATCGCCACTAAATTCACTGCGGAAAGAGAAGGGGAGCGGACACTGGGCATTACTGAACACGGTCTCCGGGGTTCTGAACACCGGCTCCACTTTCAGCTGGAGATCAGGAGTGTTGGAGTCGGTGCGCGGCTGCAGGTTTAACAATGTCAGACCCGGCTCCGACTGTGCCCGACCTGCCTGCTTCAGGGGAGAGGAGATAAGGCGACGGGCGGGGTAAAGGGCGGGGAGGGAACGAGCAGCCGCCCGCTACAATAGGGCGGAATGGTCCTGTCTACAGTTAACCCCGCTCACAGTCTCTGATGGGGCCGGTTTCACAGACTTAACCGTGACCGGCCGCGTTTAACCAGGCTCTGGGAACTCGGCATCTGATGGGGACGAGGAGGGTTCCAGAGGGAAGGCAGGGACAACTTAGGATCCGGCAGCAGAGTGGCTCCGTTAATGGATTCATTCCTCAGTTCGGTAACAACACACGCCGGTAGATCCGCGGCCACTGGTTCAGGAGATCGATCCAATTATTGACCAACAGGTGGAGGAATCCGACTGTGACAGATTCCACAGCGAGACGTGTCCACAGGAGCGGGTGTTCACTCTGATCAATAACTCAGACACAGTGAACTTCACAATGTAAACCCCTTCCCAGTCACACCGTCCCGGAGAGCTGCCTGTCCCGAGCACTGGGACAACTCTGGGCAAGGTCCCACTGAAGGCAAGAACAACATTCTAGTGGGTCCCGGCAGTGGGAGAAAAAGAGGGTTAGTTTCGGCTGTCTGAAAATGAGAAAAGTCACAGCGTTAATTCAAAATATTTCACGATCGGAATCAGGTCAACACTGGTTAACGGACGGAGTTATAAATCTTGAATCGTTCTGTTCACTTACCAGGGACTCCAACGGCAGCAATGATCACGTACAAGATTTTCTGCACGGCGTAATATTCCCGAAGCTTTTTCCCCCATTTTCTCTGCCCAGCGACGTGTCCCCGTGAACTACCGGCAATCTCTCGGAATGAAATGCCGGGACAGAACATTCCCGGAGATTTTATACCATTTTCCGTCTCCACCGGGACAGTGAAGTTTCAACAGAATTAAAAATAGAGCTTTTGAAATGATTCGCAAACAGATGACATCAGCCAAGTGAAATCCCTGCTGAGACAGGTCGTGATTTATTCAGGGAATTGATTGAGAAACTCCAAAGACTGGGAATTGTGGCGATACTGGGGGATGGAAATTGGGAGCGGCATTTTTCCAGCAAAGGGGATATTGGTTCAAACTCCATCTGGTCCAAATCTCCACCTCGTGTTGTTTATCTGATTTCCTTCACTCAGCAAGGCAATCCCAAATTTAAGGGACCGTCTCAATGCTTCTGGTGCCCAGTTTAAAGGTGGACTAGACAGCCTTTGTCAGCGTGATGAATTAGTTCAACAGATCACATCAGACTAAAATGGCCCGTCCACTCTGTTTTAACACTCAATGTGATCGCGGCTTAACTGATTGTAACCTCAACCCCACACTCCCGGCGACCCCTAGTAAGCATTTAGTCCTTGCTTGCTTGCCTCGAATAAATCTGGCTTTGCCTTGGGACAACAACATTCTCTACCTTCATCACCTCTGAGGAGGAACGACCCAAAGACTCACGACACTCAGTGAACAGAACCATTGCCGCCTCGGAATTGTCTTAAAAGTAGAACACACGGCGAATGATGCAACATCTCTCCCTCCTCTCTTTCTCTCTCTCTCTCCATCTTTACTGCTATTCTCTCTCTGAACTGTTACTCTCTCCCCTACACTCTCTATTCTCCCTCTCTGTGCCGACCGCTCTCTGCCAACCTCTCTCCCCTCCCACTCTTACTGCATCTCTCCCTCCTTCTCCCTGTATCTCTCTGATGCTTCCCTCTCCCCCTTTTGCCAACCCACTCGCTCTGAACTCCCCTCACTCCTCATTTTCCCACTTTCCCTTTGACAGTTCACTCTCCCTCCACTTCTTCTTTCGTCTTCTCCTCTATCTCTCCCTTTTATCTTTGTACGACCTATTTCTCTATCCATTTCCTCACCTCTCCATCACTTACCATCACTTCTCTTTCCAAAGCCTTTCTTGGCAAGTGCAGTTAAAACGGATAGCCACCATGGGATGTAACAGCTGTCCCTATACCCCCTCCCTCACGCTCGAGAAGCCCTTCCAGGTGAGACAGATGTTCACCTGCACCTCCTCTAATCTCATCTACTGCATGTGGTGTTCCAGATATGGCCTCCTTTACATCGGCGTGGTGAAATGGAGACTCGGCGACCGTTTTTTGTCGAACAGTTACCCTCGTTCTGCTAAGGCTTGCCGTAGCTCCCCGTTGCAAGCCATTGTAAACCCCCCCCCCCCCCCCCCTCGCACACTGACCTTTCTGTCCTGGGCCTCCACCAGCGCCAGAGAGGTTACATTAAAACAGAAAGAACGCCGCTTCATAGTCCGCTTGGGAACCTTGCAACCTAATGGTATGAACATTAGCAAATGCCAGGTAACTAACGTGCAACTTCACGCTTTTCCCTCGCTCTTTCTCTTGCTTCACGCGGACTCGCACCTGTTCATCCCCTCCACCTCCATCTTCAACCGATATTCCCTCCTCTCTCTTTATAATTCCAACCTGCTCAATCCTTATCTCGCAACTTTTATCTTTTAACCTCTGGTCTCAACCACCTAACTATTAAAACGGTATTCACCCACTCATCATTCAACTCGCTTTGTCCTGCTGTTCCAGCCTTCTCCAGCTTCCCACCACAATCAGTCTGAAGAAGGGTCTCGAACCGAACTTCACCCATCCATGTCCTTAGCAGGCTTAGCCAGTTCAGCGTGCCTTCTACAACTCTCACCAACTTCGACAGATGCACCATAGAAAGTATTTTATCAAGATGCATCACAGCTTGGTTTGGGAACAGCTCCATACAAGAACGCCAGAAATTGCTGCGAATTGTCCAGACCATCACACAAAGCAACCTCCCATATATTGACTCAATTTATAAACCACGCTTCCTCGGCAAGGACAGCAGCATAATCAAGAACGAGTCGCACCATTGCCACTCCTGCTTCTCCTCTCTCCCATCAGGCAAAATGTATAGAAGTGTGAAAATGCACACCTCCAGTTTCAGGGACAGTGTCTTCCCAGCTGTTATCAGGCAACGGAATCATCCCACCACAACCAGAAAGCAGTGCTGAACTACTATGTACCTCTTTGTTGATCCTCGGACTATCCTCGATCGGATTTTGCAGGCTTTACCTCGCACTGGACGTTATCCCCTTATCATGTATCTATACTCTGTAAATGGCTCGACTGTAATGAAGTATTTTGTTTCCACTGACTGGGTAACACGCAACTAAAGCTTTTCACGGTACCTCGGTACACGTGACAATAAACTGCACTGAACTGACGTACTCAACTAGATTTCTCCAGAGGTGTAGCCTGACTCGCATTGGATATTGATTGTGTGTGACAGTGTGAGTGTGCGAGTCCGTGCAAGAGTGTGCTAGCACGTGTATGCAAGTGTGAATGTGTGAGATTGTGCACATGAGTCGGTGTGTGTGCGTACGCGTTAGTGTATGCGGTTGCAGGAATTTCTATGATTCAGTGATACCTTATTATCACGGACCCAGGTAGAGTAAAATGCTTAGTTTTGCAGACAACCCGGTAACATAATGTAGCAGAACTCACCTAGGCGGTACAAAAGTGTCGCCACATTTTGACGCCTACAAAGTTACAAACGTTGGCCGGATACTTCTATCTCCTGCCTGCCGCCGCACCGCGGGACGCCCCTTCGTTCTCGGCGGCCTTCCTCGCTCTCCGACGGTCCACCTCGCTCTCTGCGGTTCCTCGCGGCACCCACCTCGCTCCCGAGGCGCGGTTTTCATCTCCATCCGCGGTGGGGGAGCCGGGCCGACCGGGCCGACTGAAGGGCTTGGCCCCGGTCACCGGGAACACTCCCGGCTACGCTGCGCCGCGCTGTTCGACGCGAACATCCAAGGATACACTCAATCCCAAAATGTGCACGTGTGCATGCGGGTCTGTGTGTGAGAGAGCGGTAGAGCATGTAATAGTGCCTATATTTGTGTGTGTGTGTCTGTCTGTGCTAGTGCGTGAGTGTGCGTGTTAGTGTGTGAGCATTAGTAAGTGTGGATGCAAGTGCGATTGAATATATCTGTGTCTCTGAGTGGGTGAGTGCATGTGGGTTTGTGAAGGACAGTGTTTGCGTCTGTGCGTGTGTGTGGCTGTTTGTGAGAATGTGAGAGAATATGTGGGATGTGAGTTTGCCAGAGTGTTTGAGTATGTAATCTTTGATAGTGTGTGTGCGTGTGTGCGCGTGTGGGAGAGTATATGATGGTGTTGTCAGAGAATGTGTTCGTGTGTAAGTGTGTGCGAATGAGTGCGTGTCTCTTCGTGCTAGTGCGTGTGAATATCTGTTAGTGTGAGTGCATGTGTACGTGTAATTGTATGTGAGAATGTGTGAGACTATATTTGATTGTTTGTGATTGCATTTGAGAGATTGTGTTTGTCTTCTTGCGCGGGTATGTGTGTGTGCGTGTTTGACTGTGTTTGAGGGTGTGAACATGTGTGTTTGTAATGATGTAATGGCATACTTTGGGTTTTAGTGACGACGTGACACGCTGTAGGGCATTACTGATGGAGTGACACACTGTGCAGTGGAACTGATGGAGTGACACAATGTATGGTAGTAATGGTGGATTAACACACTGTGGGTTGGTACAGGTGGAGTGACACACTTTGGAGTTGTATTGATGAAGTGACACACTGCGCAGTAGTACTGATGGAGTGACACACTGTGCAGTGCACTGATGGAGTGACACAATGTGGGGGTAGTACTGATGGAGTGACACAATGCGGGGTAGTACTAATGGAGTAACACAATGCGCTGTGTTGTTGTTGTTGTTCGTCCTTCGGGTTCGAAGATGACCATGACTTCACTTTCAGTTGGAGGATTGGTGACTGTCGGTCCTGAAGTGACTGGTGAGGCCAATCCGGGCCCGGAAGGCACGCCCACACGTAGGACACAAGTGGATGGGTGCTGCAGTGGAAGTGGGGGTAGCCCGGGCCTTGCGCGCGGTGCGTTTCCTCTGGGCCTCTTCAGTGCGTCTGTTCTCTGCTGCACGGGCTCCTGTGGTGAGCTTGCTACGCCAGGTTGGACGGTCCAGAGCAAGAGACTCCCAAGTGCTGAGGTTGATGTCCATGTCTTTGAGGGACACTTTGAGGCAGTCCTTAAACCGTTTCTTCTGTCGTCCTACTGAGCGCTTGCCCTGACACAGTTCCCCATACAGAAGTTGTTTTGGCAGTCGACTCTCGGGCGTTCTGACGACATGGCCTGCCCATCTAACTTGGGCTTTCCGTAGGAGGGTGTGGACGCTGGGGATTCCGGCCCGTTCCAAGACCTCTGTGTCGGGAATTGTGTCCTGCCACCTGATGTGAAGGAGTCTGCGTAGGCAGCTCAAGTGAAAGTGGTTGAGCTGTTTGGCATGTCTGCTGTAGACAGTCCAGGTCTCACTGGCATAGAGAAGAGTGGTGAGTACCACTGCACGGTAGACCTTCAGCTTGGTGGTAAGGCTGAGTCCTCTCCGCTCACAAACACTCCCACGGAGTCGCCCAAAGGCAGCGCTGGCCTTGCCCATTCTGTTGTTGACCTCAGCGTCAATGTTCACCACTCGCGAGAGTGTACTGCCCAGATACATAAAGCTGTCGACTGCCTGTAGGTTCTGCCCCTTCACCGTGATGTATGTTTCCTGGTAGGTCTTTCCAGGCGCGGGCTGGTACACAACTTCAGACTTTTTGGTGCTAATAGAGAGACCAAAGTTGTCACAGGCCTGTGAGAAGCAATCCATTTCATGATGCAGCTTCTGCTCTGTGCTGGCGTTGAGGGCGCAGTCATCAGCAAACAAGAAATTTCTGATGATGGTCTCCTTCACCTTTGTAACAGCTTGCAGGCGCCTGAGGTTGACCAGCCGTCTGTCAGTTCCTGTACCTGATGTGTATTTCATCCTGGCAGTCACGGAAGGCATCGGTCAGCATGGCAGAGAAGACCATGCTGAAGAGTATAGGGGCAAGAACACAACCTTGCTTCACGCCGTTTGTCATTGGAAAGGCTTCAGACTCGTCTCCATCATCTAGCACATTCGCCATCATGCCATCATGGAACTGCCGCACAATCGTGATGAACTTGCTGGGACAGCCAAACTTCTGCATTATGCACAAGCCATCTCTGCTGACAGTGTCGAAGGCGTTTGTCAGATCGACGAAGTTCACGAACAGGTCGCTGTGCTGCTCTTGGCATTTTTCCTGGAGTTGTCGTGCAGCAAATATCATGTCGACAGTTCCAGGTCCAGCACCGAAACCACACTGGATTTCTGGAAGGAGAACCAGCTCAAGGTGTTGAATGAGACGGTTGAGCAGGATGCGAGCGAAGATCTTCCCTGCTATGGACAGGAGGGAGATGCCTCGATGATTGTCGCAAGACTGGCGGTTGCCTTTCCTCTTGTAGATGTGGACTAAGCTGGCATCTTTCAGCTGTTGTGGGACCTTCATTCCACATGGACTGGAAGAGTTCAGTCAGCTTCTGCATCATGACAGGGCCTCCTACTTTGAACACTTCAGCACTACACTGTAGTACTGATGGAGTGACACCAGTTGATGCAGTTCGTGTGGATTAACACACTGTGGGTTGGTACAGATGGAGTGACACACTGCAGTAGTACTGATGAAGTGACACACTTTGCAGTAGTTCTGATGGAGTGATACACCATGCGCCTCTACTGATGTAGTAACACACTGCGGGTAATACTGATCGAGTGACACAATGAGTAGTAATGTTGTTATGACAAACTGTGGAGTAGTACTGACGAAGTGACACACAGTGGAATAATACTGATTTAGTGACAAATTGTGAGGTAGTTTTGTTGTCATGACATACTGTGGGGAAGAATTGATGGATGAAACAATGTGGGGTAGACTAATGCAGTGATACATTGTGAGGTAGTACTGAGGAACTGGCACAATGTGGCGTAGAATTGATGGACTGACACCCTGGGGTCGTACTGATATAGTTCCACACTGGAGTAGTACTGACGGAGTGACAAACTGTGGTAAACACTCATGTCATTGCATCAGTACTACAACGCAGTTTGTCACTCCATCACCCCACCCCTTGGGGTAAAACTGATGGAGTGACACGCTGTGGAGCAGCGCTGATGGAGTGACTCACTGCGCGGTTGTACTGATGGAGTGACATACTTCGGTGTAGTGCTGATTGAATGACACACTGGGGGTGGTATGGACAGAATGGCGCAAAGTGGACGAGTACTGAAGTATTGACACAATGTTCGGTGGTACTGTCTGGTTGCACATTGTGACTTCCACTATGAAGTAGGACTGACGGTGGGGCAATACAGATGGAGGATTACACTGTTGGGTAATACTAATTGAACGAGTCCGTGTGGTTGTACATAATGGAATAACAAGCTTAAGGCATTACTGATGGAGTGCATCACTGTGGTGTAGTACTGATGGAATAACATATTGTAGGGTAGTACTGATGGAGTAACACGCTCCAGTTTTGTACTGATGGAGTGTAACACTGTGGAGTATTACTGGTGTAATGACGTACTGTGGAGGTGTATTGATGGAATGACACACTGTGGGGTAGCACGGATATAATAGCACATTCTGTTGGAGTGACGCAGTGATACTGATGGACTGACACGCTCTGCGGTAGTACTGTTGCGATGAAAAACTGTAGTGAAATAGTGATGGAATTACACACTATGTAGTCGCAGCGTTGGGTTAGCACACTGTGGGGTAATGCGGATGAAATGGCAGATTTGAGGTAGTCCTGATGGTGTGAAACACTTTGGGGAGTATTGATGGAAGAAAAAACTGCGGAGAGTACTGCTGGAGTGACACGTTCTAGGGTTGCACTGGAGTGACATGATGTGGGGCAGTTCCGATGTAGTGTAACAATATGGAGTTGTATTGATGCAGTGAGACACTGTGTGGTTTCACCGACGGAGTGACACATCGAGCGGTAGTACTATTGTGATGACAAACTGTGGTGTAGTACTAATGCAGTGACAAACTGAGCGGCAATACTGATGCAGTGACACAATTTGTGGCAGCACTTATCATATCATATCATATCATATATCTACAGCCGGAAACAGGCCTTTTCGGCCCTCCAAGTCCGTGCCGCCCAGTGATCCCCGTACATTAACACTATCCTACACCCACTAGGGACAATTTTTACATTTACCCAGCCAATTAACCTACAGACCTTCAAGACTCCGATCGCAGGGCCTGGACTTACCATGTCGGAGGCTTCGGCCGTGGGCCCTGCGGACCGCAACATCTTTAGTTCGCAGGTCCCTGGCTGGCGACCGGCTTTCGGGAGCTCCAGACGTAGCAGCTTCGACCACCCCGGAGCGCGAGGTTTGAATGACCCGCTCGCAGGCCCTTCATCGCCCTGCGTGGCCTGGCCACGGCACTTCCCATCGCCCGGTGGGGGCTCAGGACCTTCATAGGCCTGATCGGCTCGACCTGGGACTTTCCATCGCCCGGTGGGGGCTTCAAAAGTCGGGAGCCTCGAACGCCTCGTGGCACCACGGGAGAAGAATGAGGAGGAGATAAGACTTTTCGTTGCCTTCCATCACAGTGAGGGTGTGCCTGGAGCAATCACTGTGATGGCTGTTTGTGTTAAAATTGTAATTGTGTGTCTTGTGTTCTTTATTGTCTACTGCCGGACCCTGACGTGAGAGGACGCTGGCGCTATTTGTTCGCCGCTTCTCGTCAGGACAGTTCGTCTGTTTGTTTTTATGTCATGACTGTTTTTGTAAAGCGTCTTTGAGCACTAGGAAAAGCGCTATATAAAATAAATGTTTATTATTATTATTATTATTATTATAATGGAATAATACACAAGGTGATACTGATGTTGAAAAACACTGTGGGTGTGTATTGATGGAATGGTATATAGTGCGGTAGTACCAATGAAGTGACACGCTCTGGGGTTGTACTGATGGAGTGACATAGTGTGTTCTAGTAATGATCGTCTAACACACTGTAGGCTTGTATTGATGGAGTGATCACCAGCGGGGTTGTACTAGTAAAGTGACAAACTGTGGGCAGGTACTGATGAAGTAAAACATTTTGGTGTATTACTGACAGAGTGACACAGTGTGCGGTAGTACTGATGGAGGAACAAGCGATATGGTAGTACAGATGTCGTGGCACACTGTCGGATAGTAATAATGGTGTGAAACTAAATGGGGCAGTACTGATGTAATGACACATTATAGTGTAGTTCTGATGGAGTGACACATTGAGGGGGAGAACTGATCGAATGACGCACTGTGGGATAGTACTGATGGAATGACTATCCATTTGCTAATACTGATGCAATGGCATTCTATGGGTTAGTACCGAATGAATGACGAGTTCTGATGCAGTAATGATGAAGTAACCGACGATGTGGTAGTACTGATGGAGTGACACGCTGAGCACATGGTATTGGAGGTAGGGTACTGACATGGATAGAAAGTTGGTTGACAGACAGAAAGCAAAGAGTGGGGATAAATGGGTCCCTTTCAGAATGGCAGGCAGTGACTAGTGGGGTACCGCAAGGCTCGGAGTTGGGACCGCAGCTATTTACAATATACATCAATGACTTGGATGAAGGGATTATAAGTACCATTAGCAAATTTGCCGATGATACAAAGCTAGGTGGCAGTGTGAACTGTGAAGAAGATGCTATGAGGTTGCAGGGTGACTTGAACAGGTTGTGTGGATGGGCGGATGCATGGCAGATGCAGTTTAATGTAGATAAGTGTGAGGTTATCCACTTTGGAGGTAAGAATAGGAAGGCAGATTATTATCTGAATGGTGTCAAGTTAGGAAAAGGGGACGTACAACGTGATCTGGGTGTCTTAGTGCATCAGTCACTGAAAGGAAGCATGCAGGTACAGCATGCAATGAAGAAAGCCAATGGAATGTTGGCATTCATAACAAGAGGAGTTGAGTATAGGAGCAAAGAGGTCCTTCTGCAGGTGTACAGGGCCCTAGTGAGACCGCACCTGGAGTACTGTGTGCAGTTTTGGTCTCCAAATTTGCGGAAGGATATTCTTGCTATTGAGAGCGTGCAGCGTAGGTTTACTAGGTTAATTCCCGGAATGGCAGGATGGTCATATGTTGAAAGACTGGAGCGACTAGGCTTGTATTCACTGGAATTTAGAAGGATGAGGAGAGATCTTGTCGAAACGTATAAGATTATTAAGGGGTTGAACACGTTAGAGGCAGGAAACATGTTCCCAATGTTGGGGGAGTCCAGAACAAGGGGCCACAGTTTAATTAAGGGGTAGGCCATTTAGAACTGAGATGAGGAAAAAGAATTTCAGTCAGAGAGTTGTGAATCTGTGAAATTCTCTGCCTCAGAAGGCAGAGTTGTGAATCTGTGAAATTCTCTGCCTCAGAAGGCAGTGGAGGCCAATTCTCTGAATGCATTCAAGAGAGAGCTAGATAGAGCTCTTAATGATAGCGGAGTCAGGGGGTATGGGGAGAAGGCAGGAACGGGGTACTGATTGAGAATGATCAGCCATGATCACATTGAATGGCGGTGCTGGCTCGAAGGGCCGAATGGCCTCCTCCCGGCCTCCTCCTGCACCTATTGTCTATTGTCTAGCTAGAGACATAGGCAGCTCTCTATGCGGTGCGCTCCCTCTCTCGCGAGGCCTACAGATGGAGATCTAGCTATATCTAGCTTTGTAGATAGCTACCTAGCAAATTAATTGCCAGATAGGTCGCTCACAATGACTATATATCTAGATGACTGGATGACTAGATACCTAAATGGCTATCTGGCTAGACGGATGAAAGGCTAGTTGGCTACATGTCTAATTGACCAGCTGGGAAGCTGGCTGGCTGGGTAGATGGCGAGCTGAATAACACCAGATGGGTGGGTCGTCAGATAACGAGATGGCTTGATGAGTAGATGGCTAGAAGGCTTGATGGCCAGCTGGCTATATAGTTAGATAGCTAGATAGCTATGCAGCTGCCTAGATAGATAACTACACAGCTAAATAGCTAGATAGTTGGATAGCAATAGGAGATATGTAAATCGCTAGATGGCCAGATTAAGAAATAAACAGCTAGATTGATTGTTACAGAGACAAATGGATAGATAGCTCCGTAATTAGATCACTGGATAGCTAGCTAGACTGCTAGCTATACAGCTGAATAGCTGGATATTCAGATTGCTAGCCAACGGGGTAGATAACTGGGGAGATATCTAAATATATAGTTAACTATAGAGTAAGATAGCTAGCTAGGTAAATAGTTAGGAGTGTGCATAGCTAGGTGACTAGCTCGATAGAGAGATAGTTAGCATGCTAGCTAGTTAGAGAGGTAGCTATTTAGCCTGTTAACTATACAGCTGGACAGCTGGATGGATAGTCAAATTGATAGGTTGCTGGATCCCTGAATAGGCGGAAAGCTGCTTTACTAGTTAGCATGACAGCTAGATAGCTGGATATCAAGTTATGTAGATTGATATTCAGCGGCAAAGACAGCCAGATAGCGTGTTAGCTCTCTACATAGCTAAATAGCTGCATTGCTCGATAGCTTGAACGTTAGACAGATGGGTGGTGAGATAGCTGGATCTCTGCACAGCAAAATAGTTAGGTAGTTTTGTAGGCAACTCTTTGTGGAGTGCCCTCTCTCGCTCACTCGCTTTCTGGCGGCCGCGTGAAAGGGAGAACGAGAGAGTCCTAGTTGGATCCAGCTAGATAGGTGCTAAATCTCTGTAAAACTCACTTACGATCTGTCTACTGAGCCATCTACTGGTGTGGCTGGCTAGATGCCTAGCTCACTAGCCATCTAGCAAAGCTCTACCAAGCTAAACCGCTATCTGGCCGTCAAAGCGGTTGGCTAACAATCTACTAATCTAGTTCTCTCTCTACCTAGCCATCAGTCTCGTTAGCGATCTAGCTATGTAGCTACCAAAATATTTAACTCTGTAGCTATCAATCCAGCTATCTCGAGAGCTACATTGCTAGCCAGCAAGATAGACTGCCAGACAGCATGTGAGCTATCTCGATAGCAAGATAGCGAACTACCTAGATAGCTATCTACATGCAATGCTGGACAGCTAGAAAGCTGGATATCTGTATGGCGAGATAGCTGGATAATTGATAGTAAGATAGGTAGCTCTCTATCTAGGCAGCTATTTGAGGGGTGCGCTCTCTCTCTCATTCTCTGTGGGGCTCGTGAGAGAGGGAGATCTTGTTAGATCCAGCTAGATAGATAGCTACGTAGCACGTGAGATAGCTGGGTAGTTAGGAAAATAACTGCAGATGCTGGTACAAATCGAAGGTTTCACAAAATGCTGGAGTAACTCAGCAGGTCAGGCAGCATCTTGGAGAGGGAATGGGTGAGGTTTCGGGTCGAGACTGAAGAAGGGTCTCGACCCGAAACGTCACCTATTCCCTCTCTCATAGATGCTGCCTGGCCAGGATTTTGTGATACACAGCTAGATAGTTAGATCGCCAACTGAATAGCTATACGTATAGATGACCAGCTAAGATGGCTAGATGGCTGGATGGTTAGATCGCTTGAAAGGAAGATGGCTATTTGGCGAGACGGTTAGAAGGCTAGTTGGGGAGAGGTAAAGGGACAGGTGTTGATCGAGGGGGAGGTAAAGGGACAGGTGTTGGTCGAGTGGGGAGTTAACGGGACAGGTGTTGTTTGAGGGGCGAGTCCCTTTACCTCCCAAATCAACTCCATCGAAGGAACCAAACAGTCTTTCCAGGTGAGGCAGAGGTTCACCTGCACCTCCTCCAACGTCAGCTGTATCCGCTGTTCCAAGTGTCAACGTCTCTCAATCGGCGACACCAAGCGCAGGCTCGGCGATCGTTTCGCTGAACACCTCCGCTCAGTCCGTCTCACCCAACCTGATTTCCCGATGGCTCAGCATTTCAACTCCCGCTCCCATTCCCAATCTGACTTTTTTTGTCCTGGGCCTCCTCCATGGTCAGAGTGAGGCCCAGCGCAAATTGGAGGAACAGCACCTCATATTTCGCTTCGGTAGTTTACACCTCAGCGGTATCAACATTGACTTGTCTAACTTCAGATAGTCCCTGCTTTCCCTCTCAATTCCCTCCCCTTCCCAGTTTTCCTACCAGTCTTCCTGTCTCCGTCTGTATCCTATCTTTGTCCTGCCCCATCCGCTGACATCAGTCTGAAGAAGGGTCTCGACCCGAAACGTCACCCATTCCTTCTCTCCTGAGATGCTGACTGACCCGCTGAGTTACTCCAGCATTTTGTCTACCGTAGCTAGATAGCTAGTCAGGTAGATATATAACTATATTGATAGCTGCAGCTAGATATGTAGATAGCCACGTAAATAGATAGCTAGACAGCTTGATAGCTAGAGAGCTAGCGTGGCTTATAGCAATTAGCTGGATAAAGAGATGGCTAGACTGCGTCGGGAATCGCATTTCTGCGCAGATTTTCTCATGGCATTTGTAAAAGTTTTGATGTCGTCGTTCGGGTCAATTGTCGAACCCTTGAATAGCGACCAGTGTTAAAGCTCTTGGGGTGAGCGGAATCAAGGCATTTGTGGAGAAGGCATGCACAGGTTACTGATTGTGCATGATTAGCCATGATCACAGTGTATGGCGGTGCTGGCTCGAAGGGCCAAAGGGCATCCTCCTGCACCTATTTTCTATGTTTTCTATGTCTATAGACTCCGTCGAATCCCGGAGTCAGTAATGAGTTCAGAAGTTTATACGTCATTTGAGTAAGTCACTCGGCTCACCGAGTCTGCTCCGCCATTCGATCATGGCTGCCCTATCTTTGCCACTCAAACCCAACCCAAACTTTGACACTCTTACTAATCGCGGACCTGTCAATCCCCAATTTCAAAACCCGTTAATACCCCAATGACGGCCTCCAGAGGCGTCTGTGGCAGCATTCCCAGATTCACCACCCTCTGACTAGCCTCAGAACAAAAGGACATACATTTAAAATTAGATGATGAGGAATTTATTTCGTAAGAAGGCGGTAAATCTTTGGAATTCTGCCACAGACAGTTGTAGAAACCGTCATTGGGTATTTTTAAATCGGAGCTGGACATGGTCGTGATTCGTAAGAGTATCGACAATAACGGGGAGACGGCAGGAGAATGGAGTTGAGTAGGAACGATAGGTGAGCCATGATACAATGCCGGAGTGGACTCGATGGGTCTTGGTGCACTAACTCTGCTACTATGACTTTTGTACCCAGTGATCTTCTTTATCAGTGCACTGCAGCATCCTCACACAGCGCACCCCAGTGGATGTACAGTAGCAATAGACTGCCACGTCGCCCTCCCCTGGATGAACTTCAGCAGCACACGGCAACATCCAAACACAGCGCACCCCAATGGATGTACAGTAACAATATACTGTCACATCGCTCTCCTGTGGAAGAACATCAGCAGCACACGGCAACATCTACACACAGCGCACCCCAGTGGATGTACAGTAGCAATAGACTGTCACGTCGCCCTCCCATTTATGAACATCAGCAGCACACTGCAATATCCACACACAGCGTACCTCACTGGATGTTCAGTAGCAATATACTGTCACAGCGCCCTCCCCTGGATGAACATCAGCAGCACACGGCAACATCCACACACAGCGCACCTCAGTGCATGTACAGTGGGAATATACTGTCACAGCGCCCTCCCGTGGATGAACATCAGCAGTACAATGCAACATCGAGGCACAACAGCCCTCACTGTCTGTACAAGATAAGTGCATCGCAGCATCAGCATTGCTTATGATGGACCTTGAGTTCCCAATGCGAAACACGCAAATCGTGGTAGTACGTTTAGAGTAATAAATAAGCCACGTAGAATGCTTGCTATATTTGACCGAGTCATTGAATATGAGTCAGATGTCAATATTCAACTTTAGAGAACTTTACTTCGGCCGCTTTTGCAGCATTGTGTACAGTTATGTTCGCTCTCGTACACGAAGGATATGGGCGCTTCGGAAATCGTGTTCAAGACGTTTACAAGAACATCGCCTGGAGCGTATGAACAACCAGACGTTGGACTGATTCATCGGAGTTCGGGCAGTAAACTGATAGATCGATAGCAAAATATGAGAGGCAAAGATATGGTGAACAGTCAGAATATTCCTCTCAAGATGGAAATATCAAGTATTGAAGGCCACCCCTTTATGGTGAAAGGGGTGAAGTTTAAACGAGGTGTGCGGGGAAAGCAAGGGGCAGTAAGTGCATCGAACGCAATACCGCAGGTGGGCATTGGGTGATAAGGAATAGGAGTAGAATTAGACCATTCGGCCAATCGTCTTATCCGCCAATCTTTTTCCCTCCAACCCCCATTCTCCTACCATCTCCCCATAACTTCTGATACCTGTATTAATCAAGAATCTTTCTGTCCACGTCTTTAAATATCCACGGACGTGACCTACACAGCCTGTTGTGGCAAATAATTCCACAAATTCATCACCTTCTGACTAAATAAATTTCTGATCAACTTCAAAAGAGAACGTAGATTAATTCTGAGGAAATTATCTCTTGTCCGAGACGCTCCCACAGGTCGAAACATACTTTCCACATCCACTTGATCCAAACCATTCACATATCTGTATGTTTCAATGAGGTCCACCCTCATACTTCTATACTCCGAGTGCAAGCCGGGAGCCGACAAACGCTCGCCATAGGTTAACGTATTGCTGGGATCATTCTTGTAAACCTCCTCTGGACCCTCTCCAGAGCCAGCGCACCTTTCCTCTGATATGGTGCACAGAATTGCTCACAATATTCCAAATGCAGCCTTCCCAGCGCCTTGTATAGCCTCAACATTACATCTGTGTTTCTGTATACAAGTCCTCTTGAAATAAATGCAAGCAATGAGTTTGCTTCCATTAGACAATAGACAATAGACAATAGGTGCAGGAGTAGGCCATTCGGCCCTTCGAGCCAGCACCACCATTCCATGTGATCATGGCTGATCATTCTCACCGATTCAACTTGCAGATAAAATATTTGGGAATCCTTAACCAGCACTCCCAAGTCCCTTTGCACTTCCGATTTATGGATTATTTCCCCACTTAGACAATAGTCTACGCCATTATTCCTACTACCAAATACTCCGCACTTTGCTACACTATATTCCATCTGCCACTTCTCTACTTCTAACGGCTGCGGCTCGCTGGCAGTCTGTTCGTCTTTTTTCCTTTTTTTTGTTGTGTGTCGGTGTTGGGATGGTTTTTGTTTTTGTTTTTTGGCTGTGTATGTGTGGGGGGGGGGGGGGTGGGGTGGGGGGTGGTGGGGAAACCTTTCCTTTTTAGATCTCTTCCTCACGGCGCGGGGCGCGACTCGGCTGCGGGCCTTCCATCGCCCGCGGGGCCTTCCATCGCCCGGTGCGGGCTCGACCGCTGGACTTTACACCGCTGGTGCGGCTCGGCCGCGGGACCTAACATCGCCCGGTGCGGCTAGGCCGCGGGACTTAGCAGCGCTGGTGCGGCTCGGCCGCGGAACCTAACATCGCCCGGCGCGGCCGCGGGACCGTTCAGCGCCAGGTGCGGCTCGGCCGCGGGGCCTTCCATCGCCCGGCGCGGCTCGGCCGCGGGACTTTACATCGCTGGTGCGGCTCGGCCGCGGGACCTAACATCGCCCGGCGCGGCTCGGCCGCGGGACTTTACATCGATGGTGCGGCTCGGCCGCGGGACCTAACATCGCCCGGTGCAGCTCGGCCGCGGGACTTAGCATCGCACGGTACGGCCGCGGGGCCTTCCATCGCCGGCTCGGCCGCGGGACTTTTCAGCTACCGGTGCGGCTCGGCCGCGGGGACTTCCATCCCCTTGCGGGGACTGTGCGGGTCGGTCGGGGACGAGCTGTCTGTCCGTGGGCGTGGGGAAGAGAGTGGAAGTTTTGTTGCCTCCATCACAGTGAGGGGGTGTTTGGAGTCACTGTGATGGATGTTTGTGTTGGGGTCATGTGTCTTGTGTTCTTTCTTTTTTGTGTGTGACTACAATGTAATTTCGTTCGGTACCTCGGTACCGAATGACAAATAAAGCTCTGTATTCCCCCAACATGTCCAAGTCCTTCTGCAGAGTCCATGCTTTCTCTAAACTACCTGCCCTTCCACCTCTTTTCGTAACATCCGCAAACTTGGCCACAAAGCCTTCAATCCCCTCGTCCAAACCATAATATAAAACGTGGAGTAGCGGACAAACACCGATCCTTGAAGATCTCCACTAGTTACTGTTAGCCAACTAGAAAAAAATCCCCCTTTATTGCCACTCTTTGTCTTCTGCCATCCAGCCAACCAGTTATCCATGCTGGTATCTGCCCTTTGACACAGTGGGCTCTCATCTTCCTCAGCAGCCATCTTGTGACACCTGGTCAAAGGCTTTCTGAAAATGAAAGTAAACATCTACTGTCTCTCCTTTGGCTGTCTTGCTATTTACGTCTTCAAATAATTCCAGCAAATTTATCAAACACGACCTTGCCTTCACAAAGCCATGCCAACTTATGCCTATTTCATCGTGCACATAAATACTCTGTCACATCATCCTGTATAACGGACCCTAAAATCTTACCACCCACTCCACTGGTGTTGGTGGCAGATACATTCGTGATATTTAAGACAAGTTCAGATTTTCAGGTAATGAAGGGATATGCATTGTGAGCAGGCAGGTAAGGGTGGTCGTCTCATGTTCGGCACAGCCATTATTAGCCGAAAGTCCTGCCGTGCCTTGTACTTCGTGTAGAAAAGAAATGCTGATGCTGGTTTAAATGGAAGGTAGACACAAAATGCTGGTGTAACACAACGAGACAGGCAGCATCTTTGGAGAGAAATAATGGGTGACGTTTCGGGTCGAGACCCTTCTTTAGACTGATGTCGGAGAGGTCGGCGGGGAAGAGATAGAATGTTGTTGGAGACAGTGAGACTGGTGGGAGAACTGGGAAGGAGGAGGGATGGAGAGAGAGGGGAAGCAGGGGCTAATTGAAGTTAGATAAGTCATTGTTCATATCGCTGGTATGTTAGCTGCCCAAGCGAAGTATGAGGTGCTGTTCCTCCAATTTGCGCTGGGCCTCACTCTGACAATGGAGGATGCCCAGGACAGAAAGTTCAGATTGTGAATGGGGGAGCGGGGGTGAGTTAAAGTGCTGAGCAACCGGGAGATCAGGTACGACTGTGTGGAGCTGTTCAGCGAAACGATCGACGAGCTTGCGCTTGGTCTCGCCGATATCACTCCAGCAGTAATATCCCACTGTATACCGTTACACCAGTACTACCCCACAGTGCGTCACTCCGTCAGTACTATCCCACAGTATACCGTTATACCAGTACTACCCTACAGTGCGTCACTCCATCAGTACTATCCGACAGGAAACCATTACACCAGTACTATCCTACAGTACGTCACTCCATCAGTACTACCGCAGAGTGTCACTACCAATTCCATCCCACATTATGTCATAACAATAGTACTACACCTGTCCCTTTACCTCCCCCTCGATCAACACCTGTCCCTTTACCTCCCCCTCGATCAACACCTGTCCCTTTACCTCTCCCCAACTAGCCTTCTAACCGTCTCGCCAAATAGCCATCTACCTTTCAAGCGATCTAACCATCCAGCCATCTAGCCATCTTAGCTAGTCATCTATACGTATAGCTATTTAGTTAGCGATCTAACTATCTAGCTGGGTATCACATAATGCTGGTCAGACAGCATCTAGGAGAGAGGGAATGGGTGACGTTTCGGGTCGAGACCCTTCTTCAGTCTCGACCCGAAACGTCACCCATTCCCTCTCTCCAAGATGCTGCCTGACCTGCTGAGTTACTCCAGCATTTTGTGAAACCTTCGATTTGTACCAGCATCTGCAGTTATTTTCCTAACTACCCAGCTATCTCACGTGCTAGGTAGCTATCTATGTAGCTGGATCTAACAAGATCTCCCTCTCTCACGAGGCCCACAGAGGATGAGAGAGAGAGAGCACACCCCTCAAATAGCTGCCTAGATAGAGAGCTACCTATCTTACTATCAATATATCCAGCTATCTCGCCATACAGATATCCAGATTTCTAGCTGTCTATCATTGCATGTAGATAGCTATCTAGGTAGTTCGCTATTTTGCTATCGAGATAGCTCACACGCTGTCTGGCAGTATATCCTGCTGGTTAGCAATCTAGCTCTCGAGATAGCTGGATTGATAGCTACAGAGTTAGATACTTTGGTAGCTACTAGGTCGCTAACGAGACTGATGGCTAGATAGATAGATAACGAGATTAGTAGATAGTTAGCCAACCGCTTTGAAGGCAAGATAGCGGTTTGGCTTTGTAGAGCTTTGCTAGATGGATAGTGAGCTAGGCATCTAGCCAGCCACACCAGTAGATGGCTCAGTAGACAGAGAGCAAGTGTTTTACAGAGAATTAGCATCTATCTAGCTGGATCCAACAAGGACTCTCTCGTTCTCCCTTTCACGCGGCCGCCAGAAGCGATTGAGCGAGAGAGGGCACTCCACAAAGGGTTGCCTACAAAACTACCGAACTATTTTGCTGTGCAGAGATCCAGCTATCTCGCCACCCATCTGTCTAACGTTCAAACTATCTAGCAATGCAGCTATTCAGCTAGGTAGAGAGCTAACACGCTCCCTGGCTGTCTTTCCCGCTGGCTATCAATCTACATAACTTGATATCCAGCCATCTAGCTGTCATGCTATCTAGTAAAGCAGCTTTCTGCCTATTTAGGGAGCCAGCAACCTATCAATTTGACTATCCATCCAGCTGTCCAACTGTATAGTTAACAGGCTAAATAGCTACCTCTCTAACTAGCTAGCATGCTATCTCTCTCTCTATCGAGCTAGTCACCTAGCTATGCACACTCCTAACTATTTACCTAGCTAGCTATCTTACTCTAGAGCTAGCTATATATTTAGATATCTCCCCAGTTATCTACCCCGTTCAATCTGAATATCCAGCTATTCAGCTGTATAGCTAGCAGTCTAGCTAGCTATCCAGTGATCTAATTACGGAGCTATCTATCCATTTGTCTCTGTAACAATCAATCTAGCTGTTTATTTCTTAATCTGGCCATCTAGCGATTTACATATCTCCTATTGCTATCCAACAATCTAGCTATTTAGCTGCGTAGTTATCTATCTAGCCAGCTGCATAGCTATCTAGCTATCTAACTATATAGCCAGCTGGCCATCAAGCCTTCTAGCCATCTACTCATCAAGCCATCTCGTTATCTGACGACCCACCCATCTGGTGTTATTCAGCTCGCCATCTACCCAGCCAGCCAGCTTCCCAGCTGGTCAATTAGACAAGTAGCCAACTAGCCTTTAATCCGTCTAGCCAGATAGCCATTTAGGTATCTAGTCATCCAGTCATCTAGATATATAGCCATTGTGAGCGACCTATCTGGCAATTAATTTGCTAGGTAGCTATCTACAAAGCTAGGTATAGCTAGATCTCCATCTGTAGGCCTCGCGAGAGAGGGAGCGCACCGCATAGAGAGCTGCCTATGTCTCTAGCTAGACAATAGACAATAGGTGCAGGAGGAGGCCGGGAGGAGGCCATTCGGCCCTTCGAGCCAGCACCGCCATTCAATGTGATCATGGCTGATCATTCTCAATCAGTACCCCGTTCCTGCCTTCTCCCCATACCCCCTGACTCCGCTATCCTTAAGAGCTCTATCTAGCTCTCTCTTGAATGCATTCAGAGAATTGGCCTCCACTGCCTTCTGAGGCAGAGAATTTCACAGATTCACAACTCTCTGACTGAAATTCTTTTTCCTCATCTCAGTTCTAAATGGCCTACCCCTTAATTAAACTGTGGCCCCTTGTTCTGGACACCCCCAACATTGGGAACATGTTTCCTGCCTCTAACGTGTTCAACCCCTTAATAATCTTATACGTTTCGACAAGATCTCTCCTCATCCTTCTAAATTCCAGTGAATACAAGCCTAGTCTTTCAACATATGACCGTCCTGCCATTCCGGGAATTAACCTAGTAAACCTACGCTGCATGCCCTCAATAGCAAGAATATCCTTCCGCAAATTTGGAGACCAAAACTGCACACAGTACTCCAGGTGCGGTCTCACTAGGGCCCTGTACAACTGCAGAAGGATCTCTTTGCTCATATACTCAACTCCTCTTGTTATGAAGGCCAACATTCCATTGGCTTTCTTCATTGCCTGCTGTACCTGCATACTTCCTTTCAGTGACTGATGCACTAAGACACCCAGATCACGTTGTACGTCCCCTTTTCCTAACTTGACACCATTCAGATAATAGTCTGCCTTCCTATTCCTACCACCAAAGTGGATAACCTCACACTTATCTACATTAAACTGCATCTGCCATGCATCCGCCCACTCACACAACCTGTCCAAGTCACCCTGCAACCTCATAGCATCTTCTTCACAGTTCACACTGCCACCTAGCTTTGTATTATCGGCAAATTTGCTAATGGTACTTTTAATCCCTTCATCCAAGTCATTGATGTATATTGTAAATAGCTGCGGTCCCAACAACGAGCCTTGCGGTACCCCACTAGTCACTGCCTGCCATTCTGAAAGGGACCCATTTATCCCCACTCTTTGCTTTCTGTCTGTCAACCAACTTTCTATCCATGTCAGTACCCTACCTCCAATACCATGTGCTCAGCGTGTCACTCCATCAGTACTACCACATCGTCGGTTACTTCATCATTACTGCATCAGAACGTGTCATTCATTCGGTACTACCCCATAGAATGCCATTGCATCAGTACTAGCAAATGGATAGTCATTCCATCAGTACTATCCCACAGTGCGTCATTCGATCAGTTCTCCCGCACACTGTGTCACTCTATCACTAATACACCAAAATGTTTTACTCCATCAGTATCTGCCCACAGTTTGTCACTTTACTAGTACAACCCCACTGGTGATCACTCCATCAATACAAGCCTACAGTGTGTTAGACGATCATTACTAGAACACACTATGTCACTCCATCAGTACAACCCCAGAGCGTGTCACTTCATTGGTACTACCGCACTATATACCATTCCATCAATACACACCCACAGTGTTTTTCAACATCAGTACCACCTTGTGTATTATTCCATTATAATAATAATAATAATAATAATAATAATAAACATTTATTTTATATAGCGCTTTTCCTAGTGCTCAAAGACGCTTTACAAAAACAGTCATGACATAAAAACAAACAGACGAACTGTCCTGACGAGAAGCGGCGAACAAATAGCGCCAGCGTCCTCTCACATCAGGGTCCGGCAGTAGACAATAAAGAACACAAGACACACAATTACAATTTTAACACAAACAGCCATCACAGTGATTGCTCCAGGCACACCGTCACTGTGATGGAAGGCAACGAAAAGTCTTATCTCCTCCTCATTCTTCTCCCGTGGTGTCACGAGTCGATCGAGGCTCACGACTTTTGAAGCCCCCACCGGGCGATGGAAAGTCCCAGGTCGAGCCGAGCAGGCCTATGAAGGTCCTGAGCCCCCACCGGGCGATGGGAAGTGCCGCGGCCAGGCCACGCAGGGCGATGAAGGTCCTGCGAGCGGGTCGAACAAACCTCACGCTCCGGGGCGGTCGAAGCTGCTACGTCTGGAGCTCCCGAAAGCCGGTCGCCAGCCAGGGACCTGCGAACTAAAGATGTTGCGGTCCGCAGGGCCCACGGCCGAAGCCTCCGACATGGTAAGTCCAGGCCCTGCGACCGGAGTCTTCAAGGTCGATCCCAGCTGGAGGCCGCCGACTCCACGGTGTTAGGCCATAGCGCGAACGGAGACACGACACGGGAAAGGTCGCATCTCCGTTGAGGAGGAGATTGGGAAAAAAGGTTTCCCCCACCCCCCCCCCCCCCCCCCCCACCACCCCCCACATAAACAGAGTTAAAAATAGATCAAAACGTACATTTAAACGATGACAATATACAAAACAAAAAGACAGAGAGACTGCCGGTGTGCCGCAGCTGCAGAACGCAGCCACGTCCCCTTATTGTACTACAACAGAGGGTGTCACTCTATCAGTACTATCCAACGGTGTGTCACTCCATCAATACTACACAATGAGTCCTTCCATCAGTACTACCCCACAGTGCTTCAATCCACCAGTATTACTCTGGTATATGTCTATCCAACAGTACTACACCGCAGGGTGTCACTCAATCAGTACTATTCCACAATATGCTATTGCGTCAGAACTGCCACATAGTGCGCCATTCCATCAGTACTACCTCAAAATGTGTCACTCCACCAGCACTACCCACAGTATACCACTGCATCAGTAATAAAATATAGTCTGTTACTCCATCTGTACTACCCTACACTGTGCCACTCCATCAGTGCCTCCCCATAGCGCATCGCACCATCAGGAATATCACTCGGGTTATCATTGCATCAGTACGTGTGTCACTCCAGCAAAACAATCCATTATCACTCCATCAGTACTACCATGCAGCGTGTGACTCCATCAGTATTCCCCACAGTAGTCACTCCATCAGCCCTACCTCATTGTGTCACTCCATCAGTAATTCCCCACAGTTTCACTCTATTAGTATTTCCCCACAATGTCTCACGCCATTAGTACTACCCGATGTTTATCATTCAATCAAGACTATCCCAGTGGGTCACTCCATAAGTGCTGCCACAATTTGTGTCATTCCATCAGTGTTACCAAACAGTGTGTCACTGCATTAGTACTACACCACAGTTTGTCATCACAATTGTACTACCGCTCAGTGTGTCACTCCGTCGGTGAAACCACAGAGTCTCAATGCATCAATACAACTCCAAATTGTTACACTACATTGGTAAAGCGCCACATCACGTCGCTCCAGTGCAACCCTAGAACGTGTCACTCCATCAGTACTCCCCGCAGTTTTTTCTTCCATCAGTACTCCCCAAAGTGTTTCACACCATCAGGACTACCTCAAATCTGCCATTCCATCCGCATTACCCCAAAGTGTGCTAACCCAACGCTGCGACTACATAGTGTGTAATTCCATCACTATTTCACTACAGTTTTTCATCGCAACAGTACTACCGCAGAGCGTGTCAGTCCATCAGTATTACTGCGTCACTCCAACAGAATGTGCTATTATATCCGTGCTACCCCACAGTGTGTCATTCCATCAATACACCTCCACAGTACGTCATTACACCAGTACTACTCCACAGTGTTACACTCCATCAGCACAAAACTGGAGCGTGTTACTCCATCAGTACTACCCTACAATATGTTATTCCATCAGTACTACACCACAGTGATGCACTCCATCAGTAATGCCTTAAGCTTGTTATTCCATTATGTACAACCACACGGACTCATTCAATTAGTATTACCCAACAGTGTAACTCTCCATCTGTACTGCCCCACCGTCAGTCCTACTTCAGTGTGGAAGTCACAATGTGCAACCAGACAGTACCACCGAACATTGTGTCAATACTTCAGTACTCGCCCACTGTGCGCCATTCTGTCCATACCACCCCCAGTGTGTCATTCAATCAGCACTACACCGAAGTATGTCACTCCATCAGTACAACCGCGCAGTGTGTCAATCCATCAGTACTGCTCCACAGCGTGTCACTCCATCAGTTTTACCCCAAGGGGTGGGGTGATGGAGTGACAAATTGCGTGGTAGTACTGATGCAATGACATGAGTACTACCACACAGTTTGTCACTCCGTCAGTACTACTTCAGTGTGGAACTATATCAGTGCGACCCCAAGGTGTCAGTCCATCAATTCTACGCCACAGTGTGCCAGTTCCTCAGTACTCCCTCACAATGTATCACTCCATTAGTCTACCCCACAGTGTTTCATCCATCAATTATTCCCCACTGTATGTCATTACAACAGAACTACCTCACAATTTGTCACTAAATCGGTATTATTCCACTGTGTGTCACTTCGTCAGTACTACTCCACAGTTTGTCATAACAGTACTACTCATTGTGTCACTCCATCAGTATTACCCGCAGTGTGTTACTACATCAGTAGAGGCCCACGGTGTATCACTCCATCAGAACTACTGCAAAGTGTGTCACTTCATCAGTACTACAGCAGTGTTCAAAGTAGGAGGCCCCTGTCATGATGCAGAAGCTGACTGAACTCTTCCAGTCCATGTGGAATGAAGGGAAGGTCCCACAACAGCTGAAAGATGCCAGCATAGTCCACATCCACAAGAGGAAAGACAATCGCCAGGCTTGCGACAATCATCGAGGCATTTCCCTCCTGTCCATAGCTGGGAAGATCTTGGCTCGCATTCTGTTCAACCGTCTCATTCAACACCTTGAGCAGGGTCTCCTTCCACAAATCCAGTGTGGTTTCCGTGCTGTCGACATGATATTTGCTGCACGCCGACTGCAGGAAAAAGGCCAAGAGCAGCACAGCGACCTTCGTCGATCTGACAAAGGCCTTCGACACTGTCAGCAGAAATGGCTTGTGGAAGATAATGCAGAAGTTTGGCTGTCCCAGCAAGTTCATCACGATTGTCCGGCAGTTCCATGACGGCACGATGGTGAAAGTGTTAGATGATGGAGACCAGTCGGAAGCCTTTCCAGTGACAAACGGCGTGAAGCAAGGTTGTGTTCTTGCCCCTACACTCTTCAGCATGGTCTTCTCTGCCATGCTGACTGATGCCTTCCGTTACTGCCAGGATGGAATACACATCATGTACAGGACTAACAGCAGGCTGTTCAACCTCTGGCGCCTGCAAGCTGTTACAAACGTGAAGGAGACCATCATCAGAAATTTCTTGTTTGCTGATGACTGCGCCTCAACGTCAGCACAGAGCAGAAGATGTAGCATGAAATGGACTGCTTCTCACAGGCCTGTGACAACTTTGGTCTCTCCATTAGCACCAAAACGTCTGAAGTTATGTAGCAGTCGCGCCTGGAAAGCCCTACCAGGAACCACACATCACGGTGAAGGGGCAGAACCTACAGGCAGCCGACAGCTTTACCTATCTGGGTAGTACACTCTCGCGAGTGGTGAACATTGACGCTGAGGTCAACAACAGGATTGCCAAGGCCAGCGCTGCCTTTGGGCGACTCCGTGGGAATGTTTGGGAGCGGAGAGGACTCAGCCTTACCACCAAGCTGAAGGTCTACCGTGCAGTGGTACTCTATGCCAGTGAGACCTGGACTGTCTATAGCAGACATGCCAAACAGCTTAACCACTTTCACTTGAGCTGCCTACGTAGACTCCTTCACGTCAGGTGGCAGGACAAAATTCCCGACACAGAGGTCTGGGAACGGGCCGGAATCCCCAGCGTCCTCACCCTCCTACGGAAAGCCCAAGCCAGATGGGCAGGCCATGTTGTCAGAATTCCCGAGAGTCGACTGCCAAAACAGCTTCTGTATGGAGAACTGTGTCAGGGCAAGCGCTCAGTAGGAGGACAGGAGAAACGGTTTAAGGACTGCCTCAAAGTGTCTCTCAAAGACTTGGACATCAACCTCAGCACTTGGGAGTCTCTTGCTCTAGACCGTCCAACCTGACGTAGCAAGCTCACCACAGGAGCCCGTGCAGCAGAGAACAGACGCACTGAAGAGGCCCAGAGGAAACGCACCGCGCGCAAGGCCCGGGCTACCTCCACTTCCACTGCAGCACCCATCCACTTGTGTCCTACGTGTACGCGTGCCTTCCGGGTCTGGATTGGCCTCACCAGTCACTTCCGGACCCACAGTCACCAATCCTCCAACTGAAAGTGAAGTCATGGTCATCTTCGAATCCGAAGGACGAACAACATCAACAACACAGCACATTGTGTCACTCCATCAGTACTACCCCCACATTGTGTCACTCCATCAGTGCACTGCACAGTGTGTCACTCCATCAGCACTACTGCGCAGTGTGTCACTTCATCAATACAACTCCAAAGTGTGTCACTCCATCTGTACCAACCCACAGCGTGTTAATCCACCATTACTACCATACATTGTGTCACTCCATCAGTTCCACTGCACAGTGCGTCACTCCATCAGTAATGCCCCACAGCGTGTCACGTCGTCACTAAAACCCACAGTATGCCATTACATCATTACAAACACACATGTTCACACCCTCAAACACAGTCAAACACAGTCAAACACGCACACACACATAACCGCGCACGAAGACACACACAACCTCTCAAATGCAATCACAAACAATCAAATATACTCTCACATTCTCACATACAATCACACGTACACATGCACTCACACTAACAGATTTTCACACGTACTAGCACGAAGAGACAAGCATTCTTTCGCACACACTTACACACGAACACATTCTCTGACAACACCATCATATACTCGCCCACACACACACACACACACTATCAAAGAATTACATACTCAAACACACTGACAAACTCACATATCACATATTCTCTCATTCTCACAAACAGCCACACACACGCACAGACGCAAACACAGTCCTTCAAAAACCCACATGCACTCTCCCACTCAGTGATAAAGATACATTCAATCGCACTTGCATCCACACTTACTAATGCACGCACACTCACGCACTCGCACAGACAGACACACACACACAAATATAGGCACTCTTACATACTCTACCGCTCTCCCACACGCAGACCCGCATGCACACGTGCACATTTTGGGATTGAGTGTATCCTTGGATGTTCGTGGCGAGGCCAAGCCCTTCAGTCGGCCCGGTCGGCCCGGCTCGCCCACCGCGGATGGCGATGGGAACCGCGCTTCGGGAGCGAGGTGGGAGCCGCGAGGAACCGCAGAGAGCGAGGTGGACCGTCGGAGAGCGAGGAAGGCCGCCGAGAACGAAGGAGCGACCCGCGGTGCGGCGGCAGGCAGGAGCTACAACTATCCGGGCAACGTTTGTAACTTTGTCGGCGTCGAAATGTGGCGACAATTGTGTACCGCCCAGGTGAGGTCTGCTACATGATGTTACCGGGTTGTCTGCAAAACTAAGCATTTCACTCTACCTGGGTACGTGATAATATGATATCACTGAATCATTGAAATTCCTCCAACCGCATACACTAACGAATACGCACACACAAAGACTCATGTGCACAATCTCACACATTCACACTCGCACACACGTGCTAACACACTCTTGCACGGACTCGCACACTCACATTGTCACACACAATCAATATCATGTAGGGACATAGGGATTGGCCAGGTAATAGAACCCTCGGATTGGATTACGGTCATGGGTTAAGGAAGCGCGGGGTATTTAAATGCTTGGCGCCAAACCAGATGAGAGATTAGATTATTAAGTAAAGTAGTGTTTGTCCAGGAAGAAGTCAGTCGCGTTTGTTACGGGTTTTGATACTAATAAAGGATTCCAATAAAACCACTCGTCTGGACTCACTACATTGGTGACCTCGAACGTAGGAAGAAAGCAGCAGCATGTCGCAGGCGGGAGCGAGCGCGGGCGAAATCCATCTACCGCCATTCTGGGCCCATCAGCCGCACCTGTGGTTTGTGCAGGCAGAGTCACAGTTCCATCTCAAGAAGGTGGAGGAAGACCAGGAGAAGTACCATCATGTGGTGAGCTGTCTGCAGGCGGAGGTGGCTGCGCGGGTCAGCCGATACCTGACCAGTCCACCCCAAACGGAGCAGTACGTGGGGCTTAAGAAGCTCCTGCTGCGGACCTTCGGCTGGGCCCAGAGCCAGCGGGCTCTGAAGCTCCTCCATTTGCCAGACCTGGGGCAGCGGCTGCCGTCGGAGCTGATGTCCGAGATGCTGGCGTTGGCGGGCGACCATCAGCCATGTATGATGTTTGAGGCGGCCTTCCGGGAGAAGCTACCTGGGGACGTCAGGTTGGTGTTGGCGGACGTCCCTTTTGCAGAGCCGGTAGCGTTCGCCGAGAAGGCAGACACGCTGGTGAGGGAACGCAACGCCCGAGACGGCTCCGTTAACCGGGTCTCGAGGCCCAGCGGCAGTCGGGAGTGCGGCCGGGAGAGCGATGCATCTGCCGCTATTGCGCAGCCGGCCCGCCAAGAGAGGGCGGCGGCGCCTGTTCATTGGCAGCGGGCTCGACCAACAGAGCCGGATAGGCGTCGCTGGTGCTCTTTCCATCGGCGGTGGGGCAGCGACGCCCGAAGCTGTAGATCCCCGTGTTCGTTTCCGGGAAACGCCGGGGCCGATCGACTGTAGAGGCAGTCTCGGTTGGCCGTAACCACCGCCTCTACGCTACGGATCAGACTACCGGGATCGTTTTCCTGGTGGATACGGGAGCGGTTGTAAGTATTGTGCCCCCCTATGACTGTGAAGTTCGAGTGGGGGAAAAGGGCCCGCCCCTAATTGCAGTGAATGGTAGCACCATCCGTACGTACGGTAAAAGGACCATGTCCTTGTCCTTCGAGTCCAGGACTTACCGTTGGGAATTCATCGTTGCGGATGTGGGCCAGGCCATATTGGGGGCAGATTTCCTATGGGCGTTTTCCTTGGTCGCAGACGACCGAGGGAGGGGCCTACAACCCTTGGCTGATGTACGGCCTCGGGATACTGGGCCAGAGGCTTCTACAAGCGCCGCCCCACCCAGCCTAGTCATCCAGTCCATCACCACGGCTCCCGGTCAGTTCGATGCGGTCCTGGCCGACTTCCCGCAGCTCCTCGTCCAGCGTTTTGATTCACCTTCGGAGAAGCACGGGGTCGTCCATTTCATTCCAACCGAAGGGCCGCCGGTTTTTGCCCGGGCACGGCGCCTTCCACCCGACAAGCTGGCCAGGGCGCGAGAGGAGTTCCTAAACTTGGAGAGGTTGGGAATCATTCGGCCTTCAAGTAGTCCGTGGGCATCCCCTTTGCACATGGTTTCCAAAGCATCTGGGGGGTGGAGACCATGTGGTGACTTCCGTCGACTCAACGCGGCAACACGGCCGGACCGCTACCCGATTCCACACATTCAGGACTTTTCAGCTAGCCTGGAGGGGGCTACAATATTTTCAAAAATTGATTTGGTGCGGGGATACCATCAGATCCCGGTCCACCCGCCGGATATTCCGAAAACAGCGACCATCACCCCGTTCGGACTGTTTGAGTGGTTGCGAATGCCTTTCGGCCTTAAAAATGCAGCTCAGGCATTCCAGCGTCTGATGGACCGGGTGGGTCGAGGGTTGCCGTTCGTCTTTATTTATTTAGACGATATATTGATTGCCAGCCGTTCGGTCCAGGAGCACTTGGTCCACCTCCGCACCGTGTTCCAGAGGCTGCAAGACCATGGCCTGATTCTCCATCCGGACAAGTGCCAATTCGGCCTGTCCGCGGTGGATTTTTTGGGTCATCGGGTTACTCCGGCCGGTGCCACTCCCTTACCAGCTAAGGTGGACGCGGTCCGCTCTTTCCCCCGCCCGACTACCATCAAGGGCTTGCAGGAATTTGTGGGCATGGTCAATTTTTATCATCGGTTCGTGCCTGCAGCAGCTCGGGTTATGCGTCCACTTTTTCAGTGTCTCGCAGGTAACCCCGCGGAGTTGGTATGGTCCGTAGCTGCGGAGACGGCTTTTGTTGCGGTCAAACAGGCCCTCGCCAATGCCACCATGCTGGTGCACCCGCGCTCCTCCGCCCCCACAGCTCTGACGGTGGACGCCTCAGACGTGGCAGTGGGTGGGGTTTTGGAGCAGCAGGTTGACGGTGAGTGGCAGCCTCTTGCGTTTTTCAGCAGGCAGCTCTCTCGGGCGGAGCTCAAGTACAGTGCGTTCGATAGGGAGCTCCTGGCCCTGTATTTAGCAGTCCGGCACTTCCGCTACTTTTTAGAAGGCCGTTCTTTCGTGGCCTACACGGATCACAAACCTTTGACATTCGCTTTTGCTAAGGTTTCTGATCCGTGGTCGGCTCGCCAGCAGCGGCACCTAACCCTCATTTCGGAGTTCACGACCGATGTCCGTCATATTGCGGGTAGGTTGAATGCCGTTGCTGATGCCCTGTCCCGGCCGGCCATTCCCTCCGTAGCCGTGGTTGGTGACCATGTGGATTTCCAGGAGCTAGCGGAGGCTCAGCGCCTGGAAGGAACTGCCGCGGTGTACGCCTCCACAACCTCGGGACTGCGTTTAGAACAGGTGGCGTGTGGCCCCACAGGTATCAAGTTGTGGTGCGACGTTACTCTCCCACGTCCTCGCCCGGTGGTGCCGGCCGCTCTGCGGCGTAAGGTTTTTGAGGCCATTCATGGCCTGGCACATCCGTCCATCAGGGCGACTTCAGCCATGGTGGCCGACCGGTTTGTCTGGCATGGCCTGCGGAAGCAGGTGGCAGCCTGGGCACGCGCCTGCATTCCGTGCCAGACCTCCAAAGTCCATCGTCATGTCCAGCCCCCGCACCAGACATTTGAGGTTCCCCCCGCCCGTTTTTTCCACATCCATGTGGATTTGGTGGGTCCATTGCCCTATTTTAGGGGTTACACCCATCTACTGACGGTGGTTGATCGGTTCACTCGTTGGCCGGAGGCGCTCCCGTTGTCGGACACCTCGGCGGCCTCCTGTGCACGGGCCCTGGCGTTGCATTGGGTGGCTCGTTTCGGGGTTCCGGCTATTATTACCACAGATCGGGGAGCCCAGTTCACCTCGTGTCTCTGGGCCGCGCTGGCGCAGCTGTATGGTGCTCGATTACAGCAGACCACCGCCTATCATCCCCAAGCCAACGGGATGGTTGAGCGTTTCCATCGGCAGCTGAAGGCGTCCCTCTGTGCTCGCCTGACTGGCTACGATTGGGCTGACCAGCTGCCTTGGGTCCTCCTCGGCATCCGTACGGCCCCGCGGGCGGAACTGGGCACATCTTCGGCCGAGCTCGTCTACGGTTCGCCCCTGCGGGTGCCGGGCGATATTCTCCCTTCCATTCCCGCCTTGCCGCCATCCGTCAGGTCAGTCTTGGGCTCCCTCCGGGAACGGGTGGGTTCTCTGGCTCCAGTCCCCACCTCTAGTCACGGAAGCACAGCAGTTCACGTTCCTTCGGAATTGCGGAGCTGTGATTTCGTGTTTCTTCGGAAAGATTGCCACCGTCCCCCTCTGCAGCCGGTTTACCAGGGCCCGTTCCAGGTGCTCAAAAGAGGGACTGTAACCTTCACCTTGCAGGTAGGAAATCGTCAGGAGCTGGTTTCAGTGTCCCGTCTCAAGCCGGCCCATTTAGACCAGGACCTCCCCGTGTCGGTGGCTCAGCCGCCGCGCCGGGGCCGGCCTGTGGCTGCTCGACTGGTCCCGTCAGCGGCGCCCAGTTTACCACCTTTTGGGCCTCCGCCGCCTATGGTTGGTCCCGGGCTGCCGTTGTTTATCAAGTGCCCCACGTCACCTGCACCCGCCGCTCCGGTGAACCTCCCATCGCCTCCAGCGGCGGCGTCCCCCCCGCCTCCTGTCACACTGGGGGTATCGGTTTCCCCTATCCGTACACGTTCTGGGCGGGAGGTTCGGCCGCCCGTGAGGTATGGTTTCGAGGGTTCTGGGGGGGGTCATGTAGGGACATAGGGATTGGCCAGGTTATAGAACCCTCGGATTGGATTACGGTCATGGGTTAAGGAAGCGCGGGGTATTTAAATGCTTGGCGCCAAACCAGATGAGAGATTAGATTATTAAGTAAAGTAGTGTTTGTCCAGGAAGAAGTCAGTCGCGTTTGTTACGGGTTTTGATACTAATAAAGGATTCCAATAAAACCACTCGTCTGGACTCACTACAATCCAATGCGAGTCAGGCTGCACCTCTGGAGAAATCTAGTTGAGTATGTCAGTTCAGTGCAGTTTATTTTCACTTGTACCGAGGTAGCGTGAAAAGCTTTGGTTGCGTGCTACCCAGTCAGTGGAAACAAAATACTTCATTACAGTCGAGCCATTTACAGAGTATAGATAAAGGATAAGGGGATAACGTTCAGTGCGAGGTAAAGCCTGCAAAATCCGATCGAGGATAGTCCGAGGTTCAACAAAGAGGTAGATAGTAGTTCAGCACTGCTTTCTGGTTGTGGTGGGATGATTCCGTTGCCTGATAACAGCTGGGAAGACGCTGTCCCTGAAACTGGAGGTGTGCATTTTCACACTTCTATACATTTTGCCTGATGGGACAGAGGAGAAGCAGGAGTGGCTAAGGGTGCGACTCGTCCTTGATTATGCTGCTGGCCTTGCCGAGGCAGCGTGGTTTATAAATTGAGTCAATATATGGGAGGTTGGTTTGTGTGATGGTCTGGACAATTCGCAGCAATTTCTTGTGTTCTTGTATGGAGCTGTTCCTAAACCAAGCTGTGATGCATCTTGATAAAATATTTTCTATGTTGCATCTGTAGATGTTAGTGAGAGTTGTAGAAGGCACGCCGAACTGGCTAACCTGCCAAGGACAACGGTGGGTGAAGTTTCGGTTCGAAGGCGAAGGGATTAAAAGTACCATTAGCAAATTTGCAGATGATACTAAGCTGGGGGGTAGTGTGAATTGTGAGGAAGATGCAATAAGGCTGCAGGGTGACTTGGACAGGTTGTGTGAGTGGGCGGATACGTGGCAGATGCAGTTTAATGTAGATAAGTGTGAGGTTATTCACTTTGGAAGTAAGAATAGAAAGGCAGATTATTATCTGAATGGTGTCAAGTTAGGAGGAGGGGGAGTTCAACGAGATCTGGGTGTCCTAGTGCATCAGTCAATGAAAGGAAGCATGCAGGTACAGCAGGCAGTGAAGAAAGCCAATGGAATGTTGGCCTTCGTAACAAGAGGAGTTGAGTATAGGAGCAAAGAGGTCCTTCTACAGTTGTACCGGGCCCTGGTGAGACCGCACCTGGAGTACTGTGTGCAGTTTTGGTCTCCAAATTTGAGGAAGGATATTCTTGCTATGGAGGGCGTGCAGCGTAGGTTCACTAGGTTAATTCCCGGAATGGCGGGACTGTCGTATATTGAAAGGCTGGAGCAATTGGGCTTGTATACACTGGAATTTAGAAGGATGAGGGGGGATCTTATAGAAACATATAAGATAATTAGGGGATTGGACACATTAGAGGCAGGAAACATGTTCCCAATGTTGGGGGAGTCCAGAACAAGGGGCCACAGTTTAAGAATAAGGGGTAGGCCATTTAGAACGGAGATGAGGAAGAACTTTTTCAGTCAGAGAGTGGTGAAGGTGTGGAATTCTCTGCCTCAGAAGGCAGTGGAGGCCAGTTCGTTGGATGCTTTCAAGAGAGAGCTGGATAGAGCTCTTAAGGATAGTGGAGTGAGGGGGTATGGGGAGAAGGCAGGAACGGGGTACTGATTGAGAGTGATCAGCCATGATCGCATTGAATGGCGGTGCTGGCTCGAAGGGCTGAATGGCCTACTCCTGCACCTATTGCCTATTGGGACCTTTCTTCAGACTGATTGTGGTGGGATGGGGGAACAGCAGGACAAAGCGAGTTGAACGATGAGCGGGTGAATACCGTTTTCATTGTCAGGTGGAGGTAAGGGTTGAGCAGGATGGAATTATAAAGAAAGAGGAAGTAATATCGGTTGAAGATGTGGTGGAGGGGATGTATTGGTGCGAGTTCGGATGAAGCACGAGGAAGAGCGAGGGGGAAGTGGGAATTTGCACTTAGTTACCTAACATTGTATAAATCAAAGGTCATACCATTAGGAATTCTCTGCCTCAGAAGGCAGTGGAGGCCAATTCTCTGAATGCACTCAAGAGAGAGCGAGATAGAGCTCTTAAGGATAGCGGAGTCAGGGGGTATGGGGAGAAGGCAGGAACGGGGTAGTGATTGAGAATGATCAGCCATGATCACATTGAATGGCGGTGCGTACAGGCTCGAAGGGCCGAATGGCCTCCTCCTGCACCTATTGTCTGTCGTCTATTGTCTATTGTTGCAAGGCACCAAGGGCGGAATATGAAGTGGCGTTCTTTCAGTTTGCATGTCGCTTCAGTCTGGCAATAGAGGAAGCAAAGGACAGAAAGGTCAGTGTGGGAAGGCGAGTTACAACGGGAAGATCCGGGAGGCCTTGACGGAACGACGGTAAGTGTTCGGCTGAACGGTCGCCGAGTCTCCACTTGACCACGCCGATGCAAAGGAGACCATATCTGGAACACCGCATGCAATAGAAGGGGTTAGATGAGGTGCATGTGAACAGCAGCCTCACCTGGAAGGGCTATTGAAGTGTGAGGGAACGGGGCAGAGACATCCCATGGTGGCTGGCCGTTTTAACCGCACTTCGCAAGAAAGGCCTTGGAGAGAGAGGTGAGGGCGAGCAGGAGGAGTGTTGGGGAAAAGAGAGAGACGGATAGAGAGTACAGTGATGAAAGGGAGAGATAGCGGAGAAGACGAAAGAAGAGATGGAGGGAGAGTTAAGTAACAAAGGGAGAGTGGGAACATGAAAAGAAAGCGGAGTTCAGATCGCGTGGGTTGGCAAAACGGAGCGATGGAAGGGTCAGATAGTTAAAAAGAAACGGAGGGATAAATGCAATGGGAGTGAGAAGGAGGGGGGAGTAGGAGAGAGAGGTTGACAGAGAGATGGCGGAGCAGAGAGGAAGAATAGAGATGGTAGGAGAGAGTGATAGTTCAGAGAGAGCGACAGCAGTAAGGATGGAGGGAGAGAGAAAGGGAGGAGGGAGAGAGAAAGGGAGGAGGGAGAGAGAAAGGGAGGAGGGAGAGAGAAAGGGAGGAGGGAGATGTGCCGCATCATTCGCTGTTTTATTTGGATTTCGGACCATTCTGAATCCACAATATTTCTGTTCTCTGAGTGTCGTGAGTCTTTGGGTTGTTCCTCATCAGAGGTGACGAAGGCAGAGAATGTTATTGTCCCGGCGCAAAATCAGACCCACTGCAGGCAAGCAAGGAGTGAATGGTTACCGGCCTCGCCGGGAGTGTGGGGGTAAGGTTGCAGTCAGTTAAGCCACGATCATATTGAGTGGTGAAATAGAGTGGAGGGGCGACTTTAGTGCGAGGTGATCTGTTGACCTAGTTCCTCAAGCTGTGGACAAATGTCGCCCAGTCCACCTTCAAACTGGGCACCAGAAGCCCTGAGAGGGTCCCTGGAATTTGGGATTGCCTTAGTGAGTGAAGCGGTATTGAAGGAAATCAGACAAACAACATGTGGTGGAGAGTTGGACCTGATGGAGTTTGAAACAATATCCCCTTTGCTGGAGCAATGCCGCTCCCAATTTCCATCCCTCAGTATCGCCACAATTCCCATTCTTTGGAGTTTCTCTGAACAAATCACGACTTGTCTCAGCAGGGATTTCACTTGGCTGATGTCATCTGTTTTCGAATCATTTACAAATCTCTATTTTTTAACTCTGTTGAAACTTCACTGCCTCGGTGGAGAGGGAAAATGGTATAAAATCTCCGGGAATGTTCTGCCCCGGCATTTCATTCCACGAGATTACCGGTAGCTCACGGGTACACGTCGCTGGGCAGAGAACATGTGGGAAAAGCTTCGGGAATATTTATACGTGGAGAAAATCTTGTACGTGATCATTGCTGCCGTTGGAGTCCCTGGTAAGTGAACAGAACAATTCAAGTTTTATAACTCCGTCTGTTAACCGGTGTTGATTTGATTCTGATCGTGTTACATGATTCCCAACTGATGGTCGTTGGACAAGAATATGTGAAGTATATCAATCCTCTCAGTGAAATATCTTTGCATTAACGCTCTGATTTTTCTTATTTTCAGACAGCCGAAACTAACCCTCTTTTTCTCCCACTGCCGGGACCCACTAGAATGTTGTTCTTGCCTTCAGTGGGACCTTGCCCACAGTTGTCCCAGTGCTCGGGACAGGCAGCTCTCCGGGACGGTGTGACTGGGAGGGGTTTACATATATAACATATAACATATAACAACTACAGCATGGAAACAGGCCTGTCCGGCCCTACCAGTCCACGCCGACCATTCTCCCTGACCTAGTCTCATCTACCTGCACTCAGACCATAACCCTCCAATCCCCTCCTATCCATATACCTATCCAATTTACTCTTAAATAATAAAATCGAGCCAGCCTCCACCACTTCCACCGGAAGCCCATTCCATACAGCCACAACCCTCTGAGTAAAGAAGTTCCCCCTCATGTTACCCCCTCAACCTTTGTCCCTCAATTCTGAAGCTATGTCCCCTTGTTGGAATCTTCCCCACTCTCAAAGGGAAAAGCCTACCCACGTCAACTCTGTCCGTCCCTCTCAAAATTTTAAAAACCTCTATCAAGTCCCCCCTCAACCTTCTACGCTCCAAAGAATAAAGACCCAACCTGTTCAACCTCTCTCTGTAGCCTAAGTGCTGAAACCCAGGCAACATTCTAGTAAAGCTCCTCTGTACCCTCTCCATTTTGTCGACATCCTTCCTATAATTTGGCGACCAGAACTGCACACCATACTCCAGATTTGGCCTCACCAATGCCCTGTACAATTTCAACATTACATCCCAACTTCTATACTCGATGCTCTGATTTATAAAGGCAAGCATACCAAACGCCTTCTTCACCACCCTATCCACATGAGATTCCACCTTCAGGGAACAATGCACAGTTATTCCCAGATCCATTGTGAAGTTCACTGTGTCTGAGTTATTGATGAGAGTGAACACCCGCTCCTGTGGACACGTCTCACTGTGGAGTCTGTCACAGTCGGATTCCACCGCCTGTTGGTCAATAATTGGATCGATCTCCCGAACCAGTGGCCGCGGATCTACCGGCGTGTGTTGTTACCGAACTGAGGAATGAATCCATTAACGGAGCCACTCTGCTGCCGGATCCTAAGTTGTCCCCGCCTTCCCTCTGGAACCCTCCTCGTCCCCATCAGATGCCGAGTTCCCAGAGCCCTGGTTAAATGCGACCGGTCACGGTCAAGTCTGTGAAACCGGCCCCATCAGAGACTGTGAGCGGGGTTAACTGTAGACAGGACCATTCCGCCTATTGTAGCGGGCGGCTGCTCGTTCCCTCCCCGCCCTTTACCCCGCCCGTCGCCTTATCTCCTCTCCCCTGAAGCAGGCAAGTCGGGCACAGTCGGAGCCGGGTCTGACATTGTTAAACCTGCAGCCGCGCACCGACTCCAACACTCCTGATCTCCAGCTGAAAGTGGAGCCGGTGTTCAGCCCCGGAGACCGTGTTCAGTAATGCCCAGTGTCCGCTCCCCTTCTCTTTCCGCAGTGAATTTAGTGGCGATTGTGATCCTGTCCCGGGGAAAGTGCGGCCTCTCCACCTCCACCACTCGCTACCTGGTGGCCATGGCAGCGGCCGATCTACTCACCCTGATCACCGAGGTCATTTTGATGCGGATCCGATACCAATACTTTTATTGGAGTGTCCTGTCCATCACCCCTGTGTGCAGTGTTAACGATGTACTGAGGTATTCAGCTACAGACTGTTCTGTCTGGTTCACCGTCACTTTCACCTTTGATCGCTTTGTCGCCATTTGTTGCCAGAAGCTGAAAACTAAATATTGCACCGTGAAAACTGCGGCTGCGGTTCTCGCAACAGCCGGCGTTCTGCTGTGTCTGAAAAACGTTCCCCGCTACTTCACACTGGAACCCCGGGTGATCATCGACAATGTCCCGTGGGACTGTGCCTTGGTGGACAGTGTTTACACTGACCCCGGGTGGGTGGCATTTGACTGGATCGACACGGTTTTAACTCCGCTCCTCCCTTTCGCTGTTATCCTGCTGCTCAACGCTCTGACAGTCCGGCACATTTTAGTGGCCAGTCGGGTCCGTCAGGGGCTGAGGGGTGAGAGCAAGGGGGAGAAGCGCAGTGACCCGGAGATGGAGCGCAGGAGGAGGTCTGTGGTTTTACTCTTCACCATCTCCGGCAGCTTCATCCTCCTGTGGTTGACGCTGGTTGTAAACGTCGTCTATTATCAGATCACAGGGACTGGAAATGATCTGAATGGTTCTCAATGGATCTTTCAGTACGTCGGGTATTTGCTGAGGAATCTCAGCTGCTGCACCAACACATTTATTTACGCGGTGACCCAGTCCAAGTTCAGGGAGCAGGTGAAGAGCGCGGTGAAATATCCGCTCACCTCAGCGCTGCGGCTCATTAATAAACCCGCGCCCTGAGCGCATCCCAGAGGGCGGCCGCAGTCTCTCCGCTCCGGGCTCCGGCTCCTCACATTCACCGCCGCATCTTCCAGCTGTCAGTCCCGGGCGGATGATCCCATCGCCGGCCCCGCTCCGGGACCCCCAGCCCCTCACATTCACCCAATCGCCCCCTTGCTCAAAGATGCAGATTAAGCAGAAAAAATAACACCATTGCCTGTCCTATATATTGAGCGTTTTTAATGACAGTCCCTGATCATTGAAGTGTTTATTTCAGTTTCTATTCTCTCTCATTCTCTCATTCTCTCATTCTCTCTCTCATTCTCTCTCTCATTCTCTCTCTCATTCTCTCTCTCTCTCATTCTCTCTCTCTCTCTCTCTCTCTCTCTCTCTCTCTCTCCTCTCTCTCTCTCTCTCTCTCTCTCTCTCTCTCTCTCTCTCTCTCTCTCTCTCTCTCTCTCTCTCTCTCTCTCTCTCTCTCTCTCTCTTTCTCTCTCTCTCTCTCTCTCTCTCTCTCTCTCTCTCTCTCTCTCTCTCTCTCTCTCTCTCTCTCTCTCTCTCTCTCTCTCTCTCTCTCTCTCTCACACATATTAAAAGATTTTAACAATTCATTACTTGTGTGTTGTTTTGTGGGGGATGGAGAGAATGTGTGAGAGAGAGGGAGATCAGAGGGAAAAGGGGAGGTGCAAGGAGACCTGGGTGTCGTGGTACACCAGTCATTGAAAGTAGGCATGCAGGTGCAGCAGGCAGTGAGGAAGCGAATGGTGTGTTGGCATTCATAGCGCGAGGATTTTGAGTATAGGAGCAGGGAGGTTCTGCTACAGTTGTACAGGGCATTGGTGAGATTGGTGAAATTTTGGTCTCTAATCTGAGGAAAGACATTTCTAGCCTTAGAGGGAGTACAGAGAAGGTTCAACAGATTGATCCCTGGGATGGCAGGACTTTCATATGAAGAAAGACTGGATAGACTAGGCTTATACTCGCTGGATTTAGAAGACTGAGGGGGATCTTATAGAAACATAAAATTCTTAAGGGGTTGGACAGGCTAGATGCGGGAAGATTGTTCCCGATGTTGGGGAAGTCAGAACCAGGGGTCACAGCTTAAGGATAAGGGGGAAGTCCTTTAGGACCGAGATGAGAAAACATTTCTTCACACAGAGAGTGGTGAGGTCTGTGGAATTCTCTATAAACAGAAGGTAGTTGAGGCCAGTTCATTGGCTATATTTAAGAGGGAGTTAGAAGTGGCCCTTGTGGCTAAAGGGATCCAGGGGTATGGAGAGAAGGCAGGTAGATGTTACTGAGCTGGATGATCAGCCATAATCATATTGAATGGCGGTGCA
>NW_027601298.1:234290-243290 GCF_053455715.1 Rhinoraja longicauda
CCTTCGGCCCAACTTGCCCACACCGTCCAACATGTCACTGCTCCCACCTGCCTCCGTTTCATCCATATCCCTCCAAACCCGTCCTATTCGTGTATCTGTCTAACAATTTCTTAAATGTTGGGATTGTCCCTGCCTTAACTACCTCCACTGGCAGCTTGTTCCATGCATCCACCACCCTTTCTGTGAAAGAGTTATACCACCGATTCCAATGACAGCTTTTCCTATTCATGTTAAAATATGTCCTCTGGAGCTCGATTCTCCTACTCAGGGCGAGAATCTGTGCATTTACCCGATCAATTCCTCTCATGATCAAATACAGCTAAATAAGATCACCCCTGTTCCTCTTGTGCTCCAAGGGATAGAGTCCCAGCCTACTCAACCTCTTCCTACAGGTCAGACACTGGCACTATCCTCGTAAAATGTACCTGGAAAGTTTCCAGTTTGGCAACGTCTTTCCTATAACACGGTATCTAGAACAGAACATAACACTCCAAATGCAGTCTCACGAAGGTCTTATATTACTGCAACATGACCTCCCAACATCCATACTCAATACTCTGGCTGATAAAGGCCAATGTGCCAAAATCCTTTTTGTCAACACCAGATCTACCTGTGCTTCCGCCTTCAAGGAAATGTGCACCTGCACTCCTAGATCCCTCTGCCCTACAACACTACCCAGAACCCTACCATTCACTGTATCGGTTCTGCCCATGTTAGATTTCTCAAAATTATTTTTTCACCCAGAGAGTTGTGAATTTGTGGAATTCTCTGCCTACGAAGGCAGTGGAGGCCAACACATTGGATGAATTTAAAAGAGAGTTAGCTAGATTTCCAGGGCCAAGCGGAATCAAGGGATATGGGGAGAAGGCAGGCACAGGTTACTGATTGTGGATGCTCTGCCATGATCACAATGCATGGCGGTGCTGGCTAGAAGGGCCAAATGGCATCCTCCTGCACCTATTTTCTATGTTTCTATGCTTCTCACATTTATCTGCATTAATTCCATCAACCATTCCTCAGTACACGTGGCTAATCGATCAAGATCCTATTGCACTTCATCACAACCATCTTTACTGACTGCAAAACAACCCACTTTTGTTTCATCTGCAAACTTGCTAATCTTGCCGCTGCGTGATCTCATCCAAATCTTTGATATGGATGACAAACAGTAACGGGCCCAGCAGCGAACCCAGTCTGAGAAGCAACCTTCCACTATCACCCTCTGCTTCCTTCCATGAAGCCAATTTGCTACCCATTCAACTATCTCTCCTTGCGTCTCATGCGATCTAACCTTCAAGAGCAAGCTACCACGAGGAACCTTCTCGAATACAATGCTGAAGTCCATGTATTCAATATCTACAGATCTGCCCTGATCGACCGTTTTTGCTCACGTCTTAGAAAAGCTGACTATAAAAGGTACTATCAGGTACAAAGATACTAAAGCTACTCATTATAAAATGTATTATATTAAGGTGCTAACACAAACATACTCTCGCAAACTTGAAGGACCATTTAGACAGGCATCGATAAGCCATTGATAGGAATATGTGCCGATCGAAGGCAGATGGGACTAGTGTGGATGAGACATGTTGGCCAGGGTGGGCAGGCTGGGCCAAAGCCTCTCAGATTCTCTGACTCCATGTCTCTATAACTGGAGGGTGTGTGCACAAATAGGGCAGTAAGACATTCCTCACTTGTCCATAGATCTCTGTCCTGGGATCGGAGAACAGATTCACTTCGAAACATAGAAACATAGAAAATAGGTGCAGGAGGAGGCCATTAGGCCCTTCGAGCCAGCACCGCCATTCTTTGTTACCATGGCAGATCATCCACTTCAAGCCAAATCATGTTAATCACACTTGTTTTTTTAACATTAACAGTCATAGTTTCTGTTCAAAGGTTAGCTGTGGGTCAGTAACCTGCATATTATCGTATCATATCATATCATATCATATATATACAGCCGGGAACAGGCCTTTTCGGCCCACCAAGTCCGTGCCGCCCAGTGATCCCCGTACATTAACACTATCCTACACCCACTAGGGACAATTTTTACATTTACCCAGCCAATTAACCTACATACCTGTACGTCTTTGGAGTGTGGGAAGAAACCGAAGATCTCGGAGAAAACCCACGCAGGTCACGGGGAGAACGTTCAAACTCCTTACAGTGCAGCACCCGTAGTCAGGATCGAACCTGAGTCTCCGGCGCTGCATTCGCTGTAAAACAGCAACTCTACCGCTGCGCTACCGTTTGTTCAATCATCTACCGTGGCTCAGCACGAGGCCAATGTTGCCAATGATTTCACTGGTGAAAATATATCTGAGCATTGTGCGACGGAACTGGGAACTGGTTGTTATGTGAGATGTCCTTGGAATGGATGATTCAAAGAAATTACCTGTGTGTGACGTCAGTGCAGTCAGTAATGGGTCTGGATAAGCAGTGACATTATCAGTGTGGTCAGTGATAGGTCTGGATAAGCAGCGACATTATCAGTGTGGTCAGTGATGGGTCTGGATAAGCAGTGACTTTATCAGTGTGGTCAGTGATGGGTGTCGATAAGCAGTGACATTATCAGTGTGGTCAGTGATGGGTCTGGATAAGCAGTGACATTATCATTGTGGTCAGTGATGGGTCTGGATAAGCAGTGACATTATCAGCGTGGTCAGTAAATGGTCTGGATAAGCAGTGACATTATCACTGATCTTATGATCTTATAGAAACATAAAATTCTTAAGGGATTGGACAGGCTAGATGCAGAAAATATGTCCCCGATTTTGGGGGAGTCCTGAACCGGGGGGTTACAGTTTAAGAATAAGGGGTAGACTATTTAGGACTGATGTGAGGATAAACGTTTTCACCCAGGAAGTTGTGAATCTGTGGAATTCTCTGCCACGGAAGGCAGTGGATGCCAATTTACTGGATGCTTGCAAGCATAGGTTAGATATAGCACTTCGGGTCACGGAAACAAGGGATATGGGGAGAAAGCAGGAACGGGTTACTGATTTAGGATGATCAGCCATGATCATGTTGAATGGTGGTGCAGGCTCGAGGGCCGAATGGCCCACTCCTGCACCTATTTTATATTTCTCTATGTTTCTGTGTCCATGTATCAGGTTGGGATGCTTCCATTTCATCTTAACTCCCGTGTTTTGTATTTCATACGAAAGTGGATAACAAACTTGTGTTTTACATTATTGCAGATGTTTGACTCTAAAGGGTTAACGTACGTTCAGTATCTGTTATTAATCTAATCTGGAATGAGCACTAACTCCATCTTGCTGCTCTATCCACGCTGGTAAACACGGCAGGTGAAGATGCTTTAATTTGTGATTTTCATCTTAATTAACAATGGATATAAATACTAATTGCCTCTCTCCGGCACTTTAAGAATAACACATAATGCTGAAAATTAAAATGCAGCTTCAGATCTGAGATAGGGAGAGTTGAGCAATTGAGCTGTGCCATTCACCCAGTGGGGAATATTAGTTCCAGCCGGTGAACACAAGGCGAGGTTCTGTTCAATCTGTAGTTTATTTTTTATTGAACGACTTCAGACCAGTTGACAGGTAGATGTTATTCAAACCCACAAACCTGACAGAAAAGTCGGTCTGAGACTTAATGACCAACTCACCCGTCTGGGCTGTCCACAATGGTTTAGAAACAGAGAAACATGGAAAATAGTTGCAGGAGTAGGCCATTTGGCCTTTTGAGCCAGCACCACCATTCAATATGATCATGGCTGATCATCCCAAATCAATACCCCGCTTCTGCTTTCTCCCCATACAGCTTTATTCCATTGGCCCTAAGAGCGATATTTGACTCACTCTTGAAAACCTCCTGTGAATTGGCCTCCACTGCCTTCTGTGGCAGAGAATTCAACAGATTCACAATTCATCTCAACTGGGGAGGCCGACGACAGATCAGTCTTACCTCATCTCAGTAATAATTGAGCTAACCCTTATTCTTAAACTGTGATCCCTGCTCTGGGCTCCCCCAACATCGGGAACATTTTTCGTGCATCTTGCCTGGCCAATCCCTTAAGAATTGTATATATGTAAGAAGGAACTGCAGATGCTGGTTTAAACCGAAGATAGACACAAAAAGCTGGAGAAACTCAGCGGGACAGGCAGCATCTCTTGGGAGAAGGAATGGGTGGAGACCCTTCTTCAGAATTCTATATGTTTCGACAAGATCCCCTCTCATCCTAAATTCCAGTGATTTTAAGAGAGCTCTCACACGCACTCAGTCTGTATTTCTGTGCCTATTTATTAATTAATACAAGAGAGCATTTCTACCTTCCTGCTGTATATATTTGGCACACATAGAAACTGAAAGAAACATTTCAATGATCAGAAACATATTAAGACGACCAACGTATATGACAGGCAGTTATATCGTGCTGCTCTTTAAACTGCAGGTTTGTGAAAATTGGACACCTATTGACGTTTAATTCCTCGGATTTCCAAGCTAGAGTTTAGTTTGAGGAGAGTGAAGCACGTGTTGGCACTTGCGAGGGAGATGAACAATGTGCCGCCGTTGTTGGTGACACCACCACCCAATACAGTATCGCCACTGTTGTGCAGTCAGTGATGTGTCTGCTATGTGGCTACAACTGGGGAGACCGATGACAGAGCACATGAGAGATTACAGAACCGTTGATTCCAGTCATGGGAACAACAGGGAAACAGGCCCTTCGGCCCGACTCGTCCATGCAGACCGAGATGCATATCTAGGGTAATCTCATTCACCTGTATTTGTCCCATATCCCTCCATTCCTATCCGAAACAAACGGCAGTCCAAATGCTGTTTATTTGCTGTGATGGTATCTGTCCCCACCGCCTCAAATGAAGACACTGCTCCAGGTTTGGCCTCAGAATTCCCTTAAATCTCTCCCCTTTCGATTAAACTTACGTTCTCTAGGTTTAGATTCTCCCAGCGTGGGAAATAACTGTGATCATCTACTCAATCCTGCTATAGTTGACATAATTTTACAAGCCTCAGTAAGGTCATCCCTCTGCATTCTTGCTCCAATGAGATCAATCCCACCTGATCAAATCTGTCCTCAAACTAACGCTGTCCATTCCAGATAACATCCTGGTGAATTTGTTCCGCACTGCCTCTGGCAACAGGACATCATTTGTATAATATGGTGACCAGAACTACACAAAAGGGCCTTGCAGATATTTGAAGTACAACTGAGGAGAGCGCTGCACTTGGAGGAGCAGTTAAGTCTTGATTATTCTTTGTTTGGATGTTCAGCTGTAGTACAAGTGTATTCACAATCAGACGCACATGGGAAGTGAAACCATCAGTGAGTTTAGAAGTGTCAGTACCGATGAACTGCAACCGAGGCAGAAAGGTGAATTAACTGTCGAGCAGAGGGATCTAGGACGACATGGACATAATGTGTTGAATGTAGCGTCACAGGTTGATAGTGTGGGCAAAAAGGCTTTTGTAACATTGGCCGTCTTCGGTCAGAGCATTGTGTATAGATATTCGGAGGTTATGTTGCCGTTGTATAAGACGTTGGTGAGTCTGCATTTGGAGTATTGTGATCAGTTGTGTGCACCATGATACAGGAAAGATGGTGTCAATCTGGAAAGGTGATAGAGGAGATGTACGAGGATGCAGCGCGGACCCGTGGGCCTGATCTAGAGGGACAGGTTCAGCAGACTAGTACTTTATCCCTTGGTGCACAGGAGGATGAGGGATGATCTTCTACAGCTGAACAAAATAATGAGAGGAATAGATCTGGCAGACGTACAGAGAGGGGAAAGCAGGAACCAGGGGGCCCAGGTTTAAGATGAGGGGGGAAATTTAATCGGAACCCGAGGGGTAATTTTTCACATAAAGGGTGGTGGGTGTGTGGAATGAGGTGCCAGAGGAGGCAGTTCAGCCCTGTACTCATAGAGTCATAGAGTGATATGGTGTGGAATCAGGCCCTTCAGCCCAACTTGCCCACACCAGCCATCAGGCCCCATCTACACTAGTTCCACCTGTCTGCATTTGGTCCATATCCCACCATACCTGTCCTATTCATGTACCCAATCTGTCTAACTATTTCATAAATCTTGGGATAGTCCCTGCCTCAAATTCCTCATCTGGCAGTTTGTTCCATACATCCACCACCCATTGTGTGAAAAAGTTACACCTCAGATTCCTATTCAATGGTTTTCCCTTCCACTTAAACGTATGTCCTCTGGACCTCGATTCGCCTATTCAGGGCAGGAGAATCCGAGCATCCACTCCATCTTTTCCTTTCATGGTCTAAAACAGGTCTATAAGATCACCCTCATCCTCCTGCGCCCCAAGGAGACCAATCCCACCCAATTGATTCAGTCTTCAAACTAACGCTGCCCATTCCAGATAACATCCGTGTGAATCTGTTCCGCACTGTCTCTGGCAACAGGACATCATATCTATAATATGGTGACCAGAACTACACAAAAGAGCCTCGCAGATATTTGAACTACAACTGAGGAAAGAGCGCTGCACTTGGAGGAACAGTTAAGTCTTGATTTTTCTGTATGTGGGTATTCATTTGTAGCGCAAATGCGTTCAGAATCATACGCAGATGGGAAGTGAAACCATCAGTGAGTTCAGAGGCGACCGTACCAATCAGCACGAGGCAAATGTTGTCAACGTTGTCACTGGTGAAAATATATCTGAGCAGCGTGCGATGAAACTGGGTAGCTGGTTGTTACAGTATGTGAGATGTCCTTGGAATGAATGATACAAAGAACATACCTGTGTGTGACGTTAATGTGGTCAGTGATGGGTCTGGATAAACAGTGATATTATCAGTGTGGTCAGTGATGGGTCTGGATAAGCAGTGAAATTATCAGTGTGGTCAGTGATGGGTCTGGATAAGCAGTGACATTATCAGTTTGGTCAGTGATGGGTCTGGATAAGCAGTGCCATTATCAGTGTGGTCAGTGATGGATCCGGATAAGCAGTGACATGATCTCATTAAATCTGACACCGATGTTTTACATTTGATATGATCTAAAATAAAGAATCCTTTCTTTTTAATTTTCTTCAGTTTTTATTTTGTTTTTTCACAGAGATATATACAAAACAGTACAACACCATCGACATAAATAAAATAAAATAAGAAAAACAACAAAAATAAATGAATAAATAAGCAAAGGATATCAATAAATAAAAACATTTGAATAAGACGGTGTGGTACACTTACCAAATAAAATATAAAAAAGTAACAATGATTGGTTATCTGGAAAGATTTCAATATTCGCACAAACATACCATCTAGTTCTATATAACACAATCTTCCAATATCTAGCTCGGCATTTATCTAGTTATCATATCATATATATACAGCCGGAAACAGGCCTTTTCGGCCCTCCAAGTCCGTGCCGCCCAGCGATCCCCATACATTAACACTATCCTACACCCACTAGGGACAATTTTAAAAAAACATTTACCCAGCCAATTAACCTACATACCTGTACGTCTTTGGAGTTGGTGTCATGGCTCAAATAAATGATCCATTTTTTTCAGATCTTGTCAAAGAATCCCTTCTTTATAATTCAAATGTTCGACTCTAAAGGGTTAACTCAAGTTCAGTATCCGTAATTAATCTAAACTTTAATGAGCATTAACTGCATTTTGCTGCTGGTAAACACGGCAGCTGAAGATGCATCAGCTTATTTTCTTAATTAACACAGGTTAGAAATGCTAATTAACTTTCTCTGGCATACACTTGAAAGAATAACACATAATGCTGAAAATTAAAATGCAGCTTCAGATCTGAGAAAGGGGGAGTTGGTTAAATGTTCTTTGCGTTTCTCCCAATGGGGAATATTAGTTCCAGCCGGTGAACACTAGCTGTGGCTCTGTTCAATCTGCAGTTTATTTTGTCAAGTCAAGTGAAGTCAAGTCAATTTTATTTGTATAGCACATTTAAGAACAACCCACGTTGACCAAAGTGCTGTACATCTGATTAGGTACTAAGGAAAAAAATGAAACATACAGTAGCACGCAAACAGTTCACAGCGCCTCCTCAACGAGCCTCAAACGCTAGGGAGTAGAAATAGGTTTTGAGCCTGGACTTAAAGGAGTCAAGTCAAGTCAAGTCAATTTATTTGTATAGCACATTTAAAAACAACCCACGTTGACCAAAGTGCTGTACATCTGACCAGGAAAAAAAAAGAAACATACAGTGGCAGGCAGCCAAACACAACGGCGCGGCCATCTTGAACAAAATGTTAATTCAATCACCCACAGTCCAACAATAAAAGCACAAAACAGGCACCCAAAATTACCCAACCCCAAAAACCCCCCAAAACACAGTCCAACAATAAAAGCATTAAATAGGCATTCAAATCACACACCCCAAAACCCCCAAAAACACAGTCCAACAATAAAAGCATCAAACAGGCACTCAAACCACCCAACCCCAAAAACACACAAAAAAGAAACATCCATCAAAGAAACATCCATCACAGTGAGTCTCCTCCAGTCCTCTCTCTCCTCACTGTGATGGAAGGCCACAATGTCCTTCCCTTCTCCTGCTGTCCTCGCCCGCAGTCAGGTTGTTGTGGTTGCAGGCCGCGCCGGACGGTCCGCAGCGGGCCAAGCCCAAGGCGCGTCGCGTCGCAGCCGCTCCCGCAGCCTCCGAAGACGGCCGGCTCCGCCGATGAAAAGTCCGATCCGGGGCGGGCGAACACGCTGCTGCCGCTGTTGTTGCACGTCAACGGCAGCTGCTAGGGCTGCTAGAGTCGATGGAGGGGGCATTTCAGATGGGGAGAGGGATGCTGTTCCACAGTCTAGGAGCTGCAACCGCAAAAGCGCGGTCACCCCTGAGCTTAAGCCTAGACCGCGGGATAGTGAGTAGCCCCAAGTCGGCCGACCTGAGGGACCTGGAGTTAGAGAGGTGGGTTAGAAGATTTTTGATGTAGTGGGGGAATGTCCATTTAGGGCTTTATACGTGAATAGGAGGAGCTTGATGTTGATTCTGTACCGTACAGGGAGCCA
>NW_027601298.1:243790-261790 GCF_053455715.1 Rhinoraja longicauda
TTGTCCGAAACCCAAATAACACAGCGAATGATCCGGCACATCTCCCTCCTCCCTTTCTCTCTCCCTCCTCCCTTTCTCTCTCCCTCCATCCTTACTGCTGTCGCTCTCTCTGAACTATCACTCTCTCCTACCATCTCTATTCTTCCTCTCTGCTCCGCCATCTCTCTGTCAACCTCTCTCTCCTACTCCCCCCCTCCTTCTCACTACCATTGCATTTATCCCTCCGTTTCTTTCTAACTATCTGACCCTTCCATCGCTCCGTTTTGCCACCCCACGCGATCTGAACTCCGCTTTCTTTTCATGTTCCCACTCTCCCTTTGTTACTTAACTCTCCCTCCATCTCTTCTTTCGTCTTCTCCGCTATCTCTTCCTTTCATCACCGTACTCCCTATCTGTCTCTCCCTTTTCCCCAACACTCCTCCTGCTCGCCCTCACCTCTCTCTCCAAGGCCTTTCTTGCGAAGTGCGGTTAAAACGGCTAGCCACCATGGGATGTCTCTCTACCCCGTTCCCTCACACTTCAATAGCCCTTCCGGGTGAGGCTGCTGTCCACATGCACCTCATCTAACCCCTTCTATTGCATGCGGTGTTCCAGATATGGTCTCCTTTGCATCGCCGTGGTCAAGTGGAAACTCGGCGACCGTTCAGCCGAACACTTACCGTCGTTCCGTCAAGGCCTCCCGGATCTTCCCGTTGTAACTCGTCTTCCCACACTGACCTTTCTGTCCTTTGCTTCCTCTATTGCCAGACTGAAGCGACATGCAAACTGAAAGAACGCCACTTCATATTCCGCCCTTGGTGCCTTGCAACAATAGACAATAGACAATAGATAATAGGTGCAGGAGGAGGCCATTCAGCCCTTCGAGCCAGCACCGCCATTCAATGCGATCATGGCTGATCACTCTCAATCAGTACCCCGTTCCTGCCTTCTCCCCATACCCCCTCACTCCGCTATCCTTAAGAGCTCTATCCAGCTCTCTCTTGAAAGCATCCAACGAACTGGCCTCCACTGCCTTCTGAGGCAGAGAATTCCACACCTTCACCACTCTCTGACTGTAAAAGTTCTTCCTCATCTCCGTTCTAAATGGCCTACCCCTTATTCTTAAACTGTGTCCCCTTGTTCTGGACTCCCCCAACATTGGGAACATGTTTCCTGCCTCTAATGTGTTCAATCCCCTAATTATCTTATATGTTTCAATAAGATCCCCCTCATCCTTCTAAATTCCAGTGTATACAAGCCTGATGGCTACAGCCTTTCAACATACGACAGTCCCGCCATTCCGGGAATTAACCTAGTGAACCTACGCTGCACGCCCTCAATAGCAAGAATATCCTTCCTCAAATTTGGAGGCAAAAACTGCACACAGTACTCCAGGTGCGGTCTCACCAGGGCCCGGTACAACTGTAGAAGGACCTCTTTGCTCCTATACTCAACTCTTCTTGTTATGAAGGCCAACATTCCATTGGCTTTCTTCACTGCCTGCTGTACCTGCATGCTTCCTTTCAATGACTGATGCACTAGGACACCCAGATCTCGTTGAACATCCCCTTTTCCTAACTTGACACCATTCAGATAATAATCTGCCTTTCTATTCTTACTTCCAAAGTGAATAACCTCACACTTATCTACATTAAACTGCATCTGCCATGTATCCGCCCACTCACACAACCTGTCCAAGTCACCCTGCAGCCTTATTGCATCTTCCTCACAATTCACACTACCCCCCAGCTTAGTATCATCTGCAAATTTGCTAATGGTACTTTTAATCCCTTCATCTAAGTCATTAATGTATATCGTAAATAGCTGGGGTCCCAGCACCGAACCTTGCGGTACCTCACTGGTCACTGCCTGCCATTCCGAAAGGGACCCATTTATCCCCACTCTTTGCTTTCTGTCTGTCAACCAATTTTCTATCCATGTCAGTACCCTACCTCCAATACCATGTGCTCTAAATTTGCCCACTAATCTCATATGTGGGACCTTGTCGAAGGATTTCTGAAAGTCAAGGTACACCACATCCACTGACTCTCCCCTGTCAATTTTCCTAGTTACATCCTCAAAAAATTCCAGTAGATTTGTCAACCATGATTTCCCCTTCGTAAATCCATGCTGACTCGAAATGATCCTGTTACTGCTGTCCAAATGCTCAGCAATTTCGTCTTTTATAATTGACTCCAGCATCTTCCCCACCACTGATGTCAGACTAACTGGTATATAATTACCCGTTTTCACTCTCCCACCTTTCTTAAAAAGTGGGATAACCTTTCACTTTTCAGAGAATGTGTTCGTGTGTAAGTGTGTGCGAATGAGTGCGTGTCTCTTCGTGCTGGTGCGTGTGAATATCTGTTAGTGTGAGTGCATGTGTACGTGTGATTGTATGTGAGAATGTGTGAGAGTATATTTGATTGTTTGTGATTGCATTTGAGAGATTGCGTGTGTCTTCGTGCGCGGCTATGTGTGTGTGCGTGTTTGACTGTGTTTGAGGGTGTGAACATGTGTGTTTGTAATGATGTAATGGCATACTGTGGGTTTCAGTGACGACGTGACACGCTGTGGGGCATTACTGATGGAGTGACACACTGTGCAGTGGAACTGATGGAGTGACACAATGTATGGTAGATTAACACACTGTGGGTTGGTACAGATGCAGTGACACACTTTGAAGTTGTATTGATGAAGTCACAAACTGCACAGTAGTACTGATGGAGTGACACGCTGTGCAGTGCACTGATGGAGTGACACAATGTAGGGTAGTACTGATGGAGTGACACAATGCGCTGTAGTACTGATGGAGTGACCCCAGTTGATGCAGTACGGGTGGATTAACATACTGTGGTTTGGTACAGATGGAGTGACACAATTTGCAGTAGTACCGATGAAGTGACACACTTTGCAGTTGTTCTGATGGAATGATACACCGTGGGGCACTACTGACGTAGTGACACACTGCGGGTAATACTCATGGAGTGGCACAATGTGTAGTACTGTTGTTATGACAAACTGCGGAGTAGTACTGACGGAGGGACACACAGTGGAATAGCACTGATTTAGTGACAAATTGTGAGGTCATTGCATCAGTACTACCACGCAGTTTGTCACTCCGTCAGTACTACTTCAGTGTGCAACTACATCCCGTGGGGTAAAACTGATGGAGTGACACGCTGTGGTGCAGTACTGATGGAGTGACAGACGGTGCGTATTACTGATGGACTGACACACTGCGCGGTTGTACTGACGGAGTGAGATACTTCGGTGTAGTGCTGATTGAATGACACACTGGGGGTAGTGTGGACAGAATGGCGCACAGTGGGCTAATACTGAAGTATTGACCCAATCTTTGGTGGTACTGTCGGGTTGCACATTGTGGAATGGTAAGGACTGACGTGCGGTTGTACAGATGGAGAGTTGCAGTGGTGGGTAATACTAATTGAATGAGTCCGTGTGGTTGTACAAAATGGAATAACTAGCTTAAGGCAGTACTGATGGAATGCATCACTGTGGTGTAATACTGATGGAATAACATATTGTAGGGTAGTACTGATGGAGTGACACGCTCCAGTGTTGTACTGGTGGAGTGTAACACTGTGGAGTAGTACTGGTGTAATGACGTACTGTGGAGATGTGTTGATGGAATGACACACTGTGGGGTAGGACTGATGTAATAACACATTCTGTTGGAGTGACACAGTAATACTGATGGATTGACACGCTGTGCGGTAGTACTGTTGCGATGAGAAACTGTGGTGACATATTGATGGAATTACACACTATGGAGTCGCTGCGATGGGTTAGCACACTGTGGGGTAATGCGGATGGAATGGCAGATTTGAGCAAGTCCTGATGTTGTGAAACACTTTGGGGAGTACTGATGGAAGAAGATACTGCGGGGAGCATTGATGGAGTGACACGTTCTAGGGTTGCACTGGAGTGACATGATGTGGGGCAGTGCTGATGGAGTGCAACACCATGGAGTTGTATTGATGCAGTGAGACACTGTGTGGTTTCACCGACGGAGTGACACACTGAGCGGTAGTACCATTGTGATGACAAACTGCGGTGTAGTACTAATGCAGTGACACCCTGAGCGGCAATACTGATGGAGTGACAAAATTTGTGGCAGCACTTATGGGGTGACACACTGGGATGGTCCTGATTAAATGATAAACATCGGGTAGTACTAATGGAGTGAGACATGGTGGAGAAATACTAATAGGGTGAAACTGTGGGGAATTACTGTTGGAGTTACAAAGTGATGTAGGACTGATGGAGTGACACACTGTGGGGAATACTAATGGAGTGACACTGCGAGGAAGTACTGATGGGTTGACACTGTGGGGTAGTACTGATGGAGTGACACGCTGCGTGGTATACTGATGGAGTGATAATCAATGGGATGTACTGATGGAGTGACACACGGTGGCGTAGCACTGATGCGACGATAACCCCAGTGATATTCCTGGTGGTGCGATGCTCTATGGGGAGGCACTGATGGAGTGGCACAGTGCAGGGTAGAACAGATGGAGTAACAAACTATATTTTACTACTGATGCAGTGGCACACTGTGGGTAGTGCTGGTGGAGTGATACACTTTGAGGTAGTACTGATGGAGTGACACACTATGTGGCAGTACTGACGCAATAGAATATTGTGGGATAGTACTGATTGAGTGACACCCTGCGGTGTAGTACTGTTGGATAGACATATACCAGAGTAATACTGGTGGATTGAAGCACTGTGGGGTAGTACTGATGGAAGGACTCATTGTGTAGTACTGATGAAGTGACACACCGTTGGATAGTACTGATAGAGTGACACCCTGTGTGGTAGTACTAATGGAATGATACACAACGTGGTACTAATGTTGAAAAACTGTGGGTGTGTATTGATGGAATTGTATACAGTGCGGTAGTACCGATGAGTGACACGCTCTGGGGTTGTACTGATGGAGTAACATAGTGTGTTCTAGTAATGATCGTCTAACATACTGTAGGCTTGTATTGATGGAGTGATAACCAGTGGGGTAGTGTTGATGGAGTGACACAATGTGGGCAGCACAGATGGAGCAATACACTTTGGGGTTGTACTATTGAAGTGACAAACTGTGGGCGGGCACTGATGGAGTAAAACATTTTGGTGTATAACTGATGAAGTGACACAGGGTGCGGTAGTACTGATGGAGGAACAAACGATATGGTAGTACTGATGTCGTGGCACACTGTGGGATAGTATTAATGGTGTGAAATTAAATGGGGTACTACTGATGTAATGACACGTTATAGGGTAGTTCTGATGGAGTGACACATTGAGGGGGAGAACTGATCGAATGACAAACTGTGGGTTAGTACTGATGGAATGGCTATCCATTTAGTAGTATTGATGCAATGGCATTCCATGGGATATTTCCGAATGAATGACATGTTGTGATGCACTAATGATGGAGTAACAGACGATATGGTAGTACTGATGGAGTGACACGCTGTGGGATAGTACTTATGGATTAACATCCTGTGGGGAAGTACTGAAGGGCTGGTACATTTTGGGGTAGCACTGATGGAGTGACACATTCGATGGTATTACTGAAGGGGGGGGGAGCTGTGGGTAGTACGGATGAAATTACATACCTAAAGTAGTATTGACAGTGTGAAACACCGTGGGGCAGAAATGATGGAATGACATACTGTGGGGTTGTACTGTTTAGAGTGACACGCTCATGGGTTCTACTGATGGAGTAACATGTAGTACTGATGGAGTGGCAGACTGTGAAGTAGTATTGATGAGTGACCTAACGTAGGGTATTATTGATGTAATGGCACATTCTGCGGTAGTTCTGATGGGGTGACACACTGTGCGGTAGTACTGTTGTTGTGACATAATGTGGGATGGAATTGATGGAGTGACACTGTGCGGTAGCACTGATGGAGTGACGCACTGTAGGGTAGTAATGGTGTAACGGTATACTGTCGGATAGTACTGATGGAGTGACGCACTGTGGGGTAGTACTGGTGTAACGATATACATTGGGATAGTACTGATGGAGTGACGCACTGTGCGGTAGTACTGGTATAACGGTATACTGTCGGATAGTACTGATGGAATGACGCACTGTGGGGTAGTACTGGTATAACGGTATACTGTGGGATAGTACTGATGGAGTGACGCACTGTGGGGTAGTACTGGTGTAACGGTATACAGTGGGATATTACTGCTGGAGTGATATCGGCGAGACCAAGCGCAAGCTCGACGATCGTTTCGCTGAACAGCTCCACACAGTCCTACCTGATCTCCCGGTTGCTCAGCACTTTAAGTCAAGTCAAGTCAATTTTATTTGTATAGCACATTTAAAAACAACCCACGTTGACCAAAGTGCTGTACATCTGATTAGGTACTAAGGAAAAAAATGAAACATACAGTAGCTCGCAAACAGTTCACAGCGCCTCCTCAATGAGCCTCAAACGCTAGGGCGTAGAAATAGGTTTTGAGCCTGGACTTAAAGGAGTGGATGGAGGGGGCAGTTCTGATGGGGAGAGGGATGCTGTTCCACAGTTTAGGAGCTGCAACCGTAAAAGAGCGGTCACCCCTGAGCTTAAGCCTAGACCGCGGGATAGTGAGTAGCCCCAAGTCGGCCGCCCTGAGGGACCTGGAGTTAGAGAGGTGGGTTAGAAGATTTTTGATGTAGGGGGGGAATGTCCATTTAGGGCTTTATACGTGAATAAAGGAGGAGCTTGAAGTTGATTCTGTACCATACAGGGAGCCAGTGGAGAGAGGCCAGAATCGGGGTGATGTGGTCCCTTTTACGGGTACCCGTCAGGAGTCTCGCTGCGGCGTTTTGGACCAGTTGCAGGCGGGACAGGGAAGATTGGCTGATCCCAGTGTATAGGGAGTTGCAGTAGTCTAGGCGGGAGGAAATGAAAGCGTGAATGATTTTTTCTGTGTCGTCGAATTGGAGGAAAGGTTTGATTTTAGCTATGGTTCGAAGTTGGAAGTAGCTGGCTTTTACCACAGCGTTGACTTGCTTATCAAATTTTAATGCAGAGTCAAATATCATGCCGAGGTTTTTGACATGCGGTTTGACTAGGCAGGATAGGCTTCCAAGACTGCCTGTTATCGATTTGATGAAGTTGGGAGGGGCCAAATAGGATGACCTCAGACTTGCTCTCATTTAATTGGAGGAAGTTCTGTGCCATCCAACATTTTATGTCCTCAAGGCAGTGTAAGAGGCTGTTTATATTTGACTGGTTGTTGGGTTTCAGGGGGAGGTAAAGCTGAGTGTCATCGGCATAGCAGTGGAAAGAAATCCGTGCCTTTGAATGATTTGGCCAAGGGGGAGCATGTATAGAGAGAAGAGAATGGGGCCTAGGATGGAGCCTTGTGGAACTCCGCAGGAGAGGCTAGCTGGAGCAGAGGAATAACTGCCTATGTTGATGGCGAAACTCCTATCTTTGTGGTACGAAGCGAACCAGCTCAGGGCAGTGCCATCAATGCCAACCGCGTACCGGACACGGTCAATAAGGATGGCATGGTCCACTGTATCGAACGCTGCGCTGAGGTCGAGAAGGAGCAGGATTGCACAGTCGCCGGTGTCGATGGCGAGAAGCAGGTCGTTGCGTACCTTCAACAAGGCAGACTCTGTGCTGTGGTGGGCCCTGAAACCTGACTGGAAACTTTCCAGGATGGTGTTTTGGTGCAGGTAGGGCACTAATTGGTTTAGAATTGCCTTTTCAAGGACTTTTGACAGGAATGGCAGTTTGGAAATGGGTCTATAGTTGCTAGGCAAGGTGGGGTCTAGGTTAGGTTTTTTCAGTAGGGGCTGGACCACCGCGTGCTTGAAACTGGTTGGAACAGTGCCAGTGGCCAGAGAACTGTTGATAATAGAGAGGATGCTGGGACCGGCTATTGCAATGACATCCTTCAGAAGGGCAGTGGGGGCAGGATCAAGGGGGCCGGTTGCAGGTTTCATAGCGGAGACAAGCTTTGCAAGGGAGGATAGAGTGACGGGTTGGAAGCAGTCCAATTTAGATGAACATTTAGATGAACAATTTAGATAACACCCCCGCTCCCCCATTCCCAACCTGAACTTTCTGTCCGGGGCATCCTCCATTGCCAGACTGAGGCCCAGTGCAAATTGGAGGAACAGCACCTCATACTTCGCTTGGGCAGTTAACATACCAGCGATATGAACATCGACTTATCTAACTTCAATTAGCCCTTGCTTCCCCTCTCTCTCCACCCCTCCTCCTTCCCAGTTCTCCCACCAGTCTCACTGTCTCCAACAAAATTATATCTCTTTCCCGCCGACCTCTCCGACATCAGTCTAAAGGAGGGTCTCGACCCGAAACGTCATTTTTTCTCTCCAGAGAGGCTGCCTGTCTCGTTGAGATACACCAGCATTTTATGTCTACCTTCGAATTAAATCAGCATCTGCATTTCTTTCCTACACGAAGTACAAGGCACGGCAGGACTTTCGGCTAATAATAGCTGTGCTGAAAATGAGACGACCAACCTTACCTGCCTTCTCACAATGTATATCCCTTCATTACCTGAAAATCTGAACTTGTCTTAAATGTCACTATTGTATCTGCCTCCAACACCACTGGAGTGGGTGGTAAGATTTTAGGACCCGTTATAAAGGATGATGTGACAGAGTATTTATAAGTGCACGATGAAATAAGCAGAAGTTTGCACGGCTTTGTGAAGGGAAGGTCGTGTTTGATAAATTTGCTGGAATTATTTGAAGAAGTAAATAGCAAGACAGCCAAAGGAGAGACAGTAGATGTTGTTTACTTTGATTTTCAGAAAGCCTTTGATAAGGTGTCGCAAGATGGCTGCTTAGGAAGATGAGAGCCCATGGTGTCAAAGGGCAGATACCAGCATGGATAACTGGTTGGCTGGATGGCAGAAGACAAAGGGTGGCAATAAATGGGGATTCTTTTCTCGTTGGCTAACAGTAACTAGTGGAGATCTTCAAGGATCGATGTTTGCCCGCTACTCCACGTTTTATATTATGATTTGGACGAGGGGATCGAAGGCTTTGTGGCCAAGTTTGCGGATGTTACGAAAGGAGGTGGAAGGGCATGTAGTTTAGAGAAAGCATGGACTCCGCAGAAGGACTTGGACATGTTGGGGGAATGGGTAGAGAAGTGGCAGATGGAATATAGTGTAGCAAAGTGCGGAGTACTGCATTTTGGTAGTAGGAATAATGGCGTAGACTGTTGTCTAAGTGGGGAAATAATCCATAAATCGGAAGTGCACAGGGACTTGGGAGTGCTGGTTAAGGATTCCCAATTTTTTTATCAGCAAGTTGAACCGGTGAGAATGATCAGCCATGATCACATGGAATGGTGGTGCTGGCTCGAAGGTCCGAATGGCCTACTCCTGCACCTATTGTCTATTGTCTATTGTCTAATGGAAGCAAACTCATTGCTTGCATTTATTTCAAGAGGACTTGCATACAGAAACACGGATGTAATGTTGAGGCTATACAAGGCGCTGGGAAGGCCGCATTTGGAATATTGTGAGCAATTCTGGGCACCATATCAGAGGAAAGGTGTGCTGGCTCTGGGGAGGTTCCAGAGGAGGTTTACAAGAATGATCCCAGCAATAAGTTAACTTATGGCGAGCGTTTGTCGGCTCCCGGCTTGCACTCGGAGTTTAGAAGTATGAGGGTGGACCTCATTGAAACATACAGATATGTGAATGGTTTAGATCCAGTGGATGTGTAAAGTATGTTTCCACTTGTGGGAGCGTCTCGGACAACAGATCATTTCCTCAGAATTAATCTACGTTCTCTTTTGAAGATGATCAGAAATTTATTTAGTCAGAAGGTGATGAATTTGTGGATTCTTGATTAATACAGGTATCAGAAGTTATGGGGAGAAGGCAGGAGAATGGGGTTTGGAGGGAAAAAGATTGGCGGATAACACGATTGGCCGAATGGTCTAATTCTACTCCTATTCCTTATCACCCAATGCCCACCTGCGGTATTGCGTTCGATGCACTTACAGTCCCTTGCTTTCCCCGCACACCTCGTTTAAACTTCATCCCTTTCACCATAAAGGGGTGGCCTTCAATACTTGATATTTCCATCTTGAGAGGAATGTTCTGACTGTTTACCATATCTTTGCCTCTCATAATTTGCTATCGATCTAGCAGGTTACTGCCCGAACTCCGATGAACCAGCCCAACGTCTGGTTGTTCATACGCCCCAGGCGATGTTCTTGTAAACGCCTTGAACACGATTTCCGAAGCGCCCATATCCTTCGTGTACGAGAGCGAACATAACTGGACACAATGCTGCAAAAGCGGCCGAAGTAAAGTTCTCTAAAGTTGAATATTGACATCTGACTCATATTCAATGACTCGGTCAAATATAGCAAGCATTCTACGTGCCTTATTTATTACTCTAAACGTACTACCACGATTTGCGTGTTTCCCATTGGGAACACAAGGTTCATCATAAGCAATGCTGATGCTGCGATGCACTTATATTGTACAGACAGTGAGGGCTGTTGTGCCTCGATGTTGCAGTGTACTGCTGATGTTCATCCACGGGAGGGCGCTGTGACAGTATATTCCCACTGTACATGCACTGAGGTGCGCTGTTTGTGGATGTTGCCGTGTGCTGCTGATGTTCATCCAGGGGAGGGCGCCATGACAGTATATTGCCACTGTACATCCACTGGGGTACGCTGTGTGTGGATGCAGCAGTGCACTGTTAAGAAAGAACACTGGGTACAAAAGTCATAGCAGCAGAGTTATTGCACCAAGGCCCATCGAGTCCACTCCTGCATTCTATCATGGCTCACCTATCGTTCCCACAACAAGATCTCCCTCTCTCACGAGGGCCACAGAGGATGAGAGAGTGAGAGAGCGCACCCCTCAAATAGCTGCCTAGATAGAGAGCTACCTATTTACTATCAATATCTCCAGCTATCTCGCTGATAGCTGATATACAGATATCCAGCTTTCTAGCTGTCTAGCATTGCATGTAGATAGCTATCTAGGTAGTTCGCTATCTTGCTATCGAGATAGCTCACACGCTGTCTGGCAGTCTATCCTGCTGGCTCGCAATCCAGTTCTCGAGATAGCTTGATTGATAGGTAAAGAGCTAACTATTTTGGTAGCAACATAGCTAGGTCACTAACGTGCCTGAGGGCTAGAGAGATAGATAACTAGATAACTAAATTGTTAGCCAACAGCTTTGGCGGCCAGATAGCGGGTTTAGCTTGATGAAGCTTTGCTAGATGGCAAGTGAGCTAGGCATCTAGCCAGCTATACCAGTAGATAGCTCACGAGCCAGATCGCAAGAGAGTTTTATAGCGATTAACGAGCTATCTAGCTAGATCGAAATGGGTCTCTCTCGTTCTCCCTTTCACCCCCCCCCCCCCGAGAGCGAGAGAGCGAGAGACCGCACTCCACAAAGAGCTGCCTACGCAACTAGCTAACTATTTTTGCTATGCAGAGATTCAGCTATCACACCATCCATCTGTCTAGCGCTCAAGCTATCTAGCAATGCAGGTATTTGGCTATCTAGAAAGCTAACACGCTATCTGGCTGTCTTTCCCGCTGGTAATCAATCTATATAACTTGATATCCAGCATCCTAGCTGTCATGCTAACTAGCTAAACAGCTATCCACCTATGTAGGGAGCCTGCTACCTATCAATTTGACTATTCATCCAGCTGTTAGCTGTATAGCTAACAGACTAACTAGCTATCTATTTATCTGTCTATCTATCTCCCTATCTAGCTATCCACCTAGCTATATAGCTATTTAGTCTTGTAGGAATTTACCAAGCGAGCTACCTTATTATCTAGCTAACTATATATTTAGCTATCTACCTAGTTATCTATCCTGTTGGCTAGCAATCCACCTATCTAGCTATCCAGCTATCTAGCTAGCAGTCTAACGAGCTATCCAGTGATTTAATTATAGAGCTATCTAACCATTTATCTCTGTAGCAATGAATCTAGCTATTTGTTTCTTAAACTGGCTATCTACCTACCACCTGTTGCTACCTATCTATCAAGCCATTTAGCCATGTAGTCATCTATCTATCTATCTATCTATCTAGCTAGCTGTTAAGCTATCTAGCTATCTAGCCAGCTGGCCATCAAGCTTTCTAGCCATCTACTCATCAAGCCATCTCGCCATCTGCCCATCCAGCCATCTGGATTTATTCAGCTCGCCATCTACCCAGGGAGCCAGCTTCCCAGCTGATCAATTTCCCAAGTAGCCAGCTAGCCTGTCAACCGTCTAGCCAGAAAGCCATTTATCCATGTTGTCATCCAGCCATATATATATATATAGTCGGCGTGAGCGATCTATCTGTCAATTTAGCTTGCAAGGTAGCTATCTACAAACCTAGATATGACTAGATCTCCCTCTGTGGGCCTCGCGAAAGAGGGAGCGCACCCCACAGACAGCTGCCTATGTCTCTAGCTAGCGATCTTGCAATCTAGTTATTCATCTATCTACACATCCAGCTTTCTAGCTTTCCAGTTATGCAATGCGGGTAGCTAGCTACCCAGGTAGCAAACTATGTTTCTATCTAGACAGCTAATATGCTCTCTGGCTGTCCATCCTATTGGCTAGAAATCAAGCTCACTGGTTATCCAGCCATCTAGTTATCAGTGCAGCCAGCTACTACTGAATTCCAGTGAAGACAAGCCCAATCTTTACAAACTTTCCCCATATGACAGTTCCGCCATCCCGGGGATTATCCTCCGGACGTACCACAATAGCAAGGATGTCCTTCCACAAATTAGGAGACCAAAACTGCACACAATACTCCAGCTGTGGTCTCACCAGGGCCCGGTACAAATTCAGAAGGGCCTCTTTAATCCTATACTCAAATCCTCTCGTTATGAAGGCCAACATACCATTAGCATTAGTGAAGGGTCTGAAGAAGGGTCTCGACCCGAAACGTCACCCATTCCTTCTCTCCCGAGATGCTGCCCGACCTGCTGAGTTACTCCAGCACTTTCTGAATAAATACCTTCGATTTGTACCAGCATCTGCAGTTATTTTCTTATATTAGCATTAGTGCGTTTTTCTGTTCTCATATTGCAGCTTTCCACAATTAACTAGAGCAGACCTCAACATTCAGACAATATGTTCACACCCAGTATCGTCAGTCTGTTCACCACCCTCCCTCTGTCTATTTCTCTCTGTGGAATCTTTCTCCTCACTTCCCATTTGTTCCGTCAGGACCTTCATCCTGTCCTCCCGAACAGATAGACGGAAAATGTCATTCCGACCCTCAGCCGTACGCTATGCTACACAGCTCATCCCATGTTCTCCCTGACAATCTCAGTGAACCCTTTACCTATTTTATAATAATTCAGCTCCTTGTGCTCGACCTCACTGGGAGTAGGGCCGAAACGTCGAATTAGACCTGTTGCTTTCACAGACCTGCTTGACCAGCTGAGTTCCTCCAAGATTCAAGATTCCAAGTTTAGTATCTTTATTCCCTTTTGATACTAAACTTTTTTTCTGGGTCGGTGGAAGATATTTGTTTTATCCTCTCCCATCACCTGCTGATCATTGTCCTTTGCCACAGTCTAAACTTACAGCGCGGAAACAGGCCCTTCGGCGCATCGAGTCCGCTCCAACCAGCGATCCTCGCATATTAACTCAATCCTACATGCACTTGGCTCATACCAATCCAATTAACCTACAAACCTGTAGGTCTTTGGAGTGTGGAAGGAAACCAACCATCTCGGGGAAAACTCACGGGGGAACGTACGAACTGCGAACAGACAGCACCGTAGTCGGAATCGAACCAGGGTCTTCAGCTGCAAGCGTTGTAAGGCAGCAACTCTACTTGTGCGCTCATAGTTAGTATGTTTGCAACTGACACCAAAAACAAAGTTTACAGATGGCGGCGAATATGTTGAAAGGCGCACTATTTCAAAACCGGGCCAGATGGTTCGTTCGGACCGACCGATCACCGATAATTAATCTTCGCGAAAGATGCCATCATGCTTGATTGATGAAAATGTTGCCAGCACTCGAGGGCCTGGGCTACAGGGCTTCGTTGGACAGGTTTGGACTTTATTCCTAGGAGCACAGGGGCCTGAGAGGTGACCTCTACAGGCGAAAAGGGTATGAGGGGAATAAATGGAGTGAATGCACAGTCTATTTAACAGGGTAGGTAAATCAAGCACGATAGGGCGTGGGTTTAAGGTGAGAGGTGTTAATGTTTAATATGAACGTGAGGGGCAACTATTTCATTCAGAGGGTTGAGGAAATGTGAAACGACCTGCCCAGAAACATGCTGAGACACACACAATGTGAAGGACATTTGGACGGGTACATGGTTTGGAAAGGTTTTCGGGGATGTGGGCAAACCGAATTAGATCAGATGGTCCATTTTAATCGACACGTGGACGTTGGGCGGCACGGCCTGTTTCCGCGCTGTATGTCTCCCTTTATGATCTCTGCCATTGGGATGTATTAGTCAGAACCATCGGGTGGTGGGTGAATACGTATTGATGAAACAGTGTTTCCCTGTTCAAAGCGGGTTATCCAACAGTAGAGATGCATTGTTCGGCTCGTAAACAGTGGTGGTCATCAGAGCCAATGCAGTCGCCAGGCACCCGCTTGCTTGAATTGAGCGCCCAGCCTGATTTGGAATCCTCTTATCCCTGTTTGACTTGCGGAGATCACACTTGTCCTTCGTGTTCCGTTCAGGGTCATCTTGCTTCAAAGCCTTAGATCAGGACATTAACCAAGTGTGAATCTCCCTTTTCATCCAAGGCTTCTGATTAGGACGAGACCTAAATGTCTCTATTGAAAAACAGCCGTCACGTGCATTTCTTGATGAAACCGGACACTTCCCTCGACAGACCGCGGACCGCTGGTCTCACGGCGTCCGGACGCGCGATATCATTCCGTGAGAAATCCTCGCATATTTTCCGATTTTATGTTTCCTGAGTTTTTGCATCAGATTGTCATTATTCCGGCACCCGCTCCGGGGGAAACACTGTGCTATTTGTGCGTCTCCTTTCATCAATCGGCAACGATGCCTCACCAGTTGAATCCCGAGCAGGTGACCGGGGTTCGATTCCGATCACCGCATCATTCCCAATGCACGGGAAATCTGCCTTCAGAGAGCACAGATACTTAATTCCGATAGCAATTCATGCATAGACTCATAGTCATGGAATGATACAGAGTGGAAACAGGCCATTCGGCCCAACTTGCCCACACCGGCCAACATGTTCCAGGCACACGACTCCCACCTGGGCGCGTTTGGCCCATATGCCTCCAAACCTGTCCGATCCATGTACTTGTCTAACTGCTTCTTACATGTTTGGACAGTCCCTGCCTCAACGGCCTCCTCTGGCAGCTTGTTCCATACATCCACCATCCTTTGCGTGAAAAAGTTACCCATCAGGTTCCTACTAATCTTTTGCACATTCACCTTGAACATATAAATGATGCAGGAAGGTCTTCTGGAGTAAAATGGATCCCATAGGCAATTATTATTCACTGTGAGGTCGTCTTTGCATCGGGGATGGAATTTCCATTCCTGAGCCGTTGCCCTGCAAACGGAAGTGCATCTTCCTGATCCCTTTATTGCAGATTCCCACCCCAGACGAGGACAGATCCCAACATGAACAGATAACATTTAACACCAAGTGACGCCACTCTGTTCACCACCCGCTCTCTGTCTATTCCATTCAGTGGAACCTCTCTCTTCACTCCCCATCTGTTCCGTCATGAGCTTCATCCAGTCCTCCCGTACAGGCAGACGGAACATCTTCACTCTGATCCCCAGCCATGCTCGACGCTACACAGGAACATTCACATGTTGCCATTGATCGGCCCCATCATTTACTTTCCAACTTTCTAATCATTGATGCCTTCTGCTCTGTCTCCTGGCCCCGAATCTAAAACTTACGTCAGCTGCATCTACGGATGCTGCATGACTCGCTGTTATCTCTTTATTCAAGATTACAGCGTCTGTATTCTCCTTTGACATGAAAGATTTGTATTGTTTGATGACAGATTTGTTTCGTCGTCCATTAACTGCTGATTATTGACGTTTGCCACAGTCTTTGTATGCAGCCCGGTCTTCGATTGAGTTGATTTCCTGATAATGCGCCTTCATATTACGACGCAATGTTCCCCAACGCTTATCCAATCGGACCGATTACTGTGCCTTCGCTGTGTGAAACTGCAAATAGCTTAATAAGAGTTCCACTTCATCGACTGAGGGCAGATCTAATGGAGACCCCGGTCTCCTCAGACCACTGATGTGTTGCTCTTTTCGTTGGTGCTTCGTTCTTAAATCTTTCTGAATGCCAGCAGGAGCACCACCAATAGATGATCGGATGACCAACGATAGCGACAAATGGAACGGCAGGCATACTTACTGGTCGTGTAGGCGTACTTACTACGTCGTGCTTAAGCCCTGCCGAGGGGGATGGACTGGGGGAGAGAGGGAGATGTTGATTTTAGTTACCTGTGCATTCCTGAGGCTAGATTGGTTGAATTCATCGCAAATGATGAACAGTACCATAGGGTTTGGTTCTTAAAGAGAGTTCATGACCGAGTATAATTCATCCGCTGCCACCTTGGTGTTGGCTTTGTGTGGTATGTGGACCGCCGACACGATGGTTGCGATGAATTGCCCCGGTCGATTAAATGGACTACACATAGTGAACGGTTATTAGAGACATAGAAACATAGATAAATAGGTGCAGGAGGTGGCCATTTGGCCCTTCGAGCCAGCACCGCCATTCATTGTGATCATGGCTGATCATCCACAATCTGTAAGCCGTGCCTGCCTTGTCCCCGTATCCCTTGATTCCACTAGCCCCAAGAGCTCTGTCCAACTCACTTTTAAATGCATCCAGTGAATTGGCCTCCACTGTCTTCTGTGGCAGAGAATTCCACGAAGTCACAAATATCTGGGTGATTTTTTTTTTTGCAACTCCGTTTTAAATGGCCTCCCCTTTATTCTTAGACAGTGGCCCCTGGTTCTTTCCTTTCCCGAATCTGACACCATTGAGATAATAATTTTCCTATTTGTTTTCGCCGCCAAAGTGGACAACCCCACATTTATCAATATTATACTGCATCTGCCTTGCATCTGCCCACTCACTCAACCTGTCCAAGTAACCCTGCAATCTCCTAACATCCTCTTCGCAGTTCACACCTCCACCCAGCTTTGTGTCGTCTGCAAACTTGCTAGTGTTACTTCTAATTCCATCATCCAAATCATTAATATATATGGTAAATAGTTGCGCCCCTGCATCGAGCCTTGCGGCACTCCATTCGCCAGTGCCTGCCATTCTGAAAGGGACCCATTTATTCCCACTCTTTGCTTCCTATCTGCAAACCAATTATCTATCCATGTCAATACCCTTCCCCAATACCATGTGCTCTAATCTTGCTCACCAATCTCCGTGTGGGACCTTACCAAAGCCTTCCTGAACGCCTAGATACACTACATCCACTGGTTCTTCATCCATTTTACTTGTCACATCCTCAAAAAAAAATCAGAAGATAGTCAAGCAGGATTTCCCCATCATAAATCCACGCTGACTTGAACCAATCCGTTTACTGCTATCCAAATGCGCCGTTATTACTTATTTCATATTTCACTCCGGCATCTTCCCCACCACCGATGTCAGGCAAACTGGTCTATAATTCCCCGTTTTCTCTCTCTCGCTCCTTTCTTGAAAAACGGGTTAACATTCGCTCCCCTCCAATCCACAGGAACTCATCCTGAGTCTATTGAACATTGGAAAATGATCACCCATGCGTACACGATTTCTAGAGCCATCTCCTTGAGTACTCGGTGATGCAGACCATCAGGCGCTGAGGATTTATCAGCCTTCAGTCCCACTGAACTAAGCTAACTGAACTATTTCGTGGCATAGTCAGCTTGTTCCATAAGGTTTTCCGTCGTGCTGTTTGACTCAATAACTATAAATAGAGTGGGATTGTGTGACTGGAAGACAGCCGGCGATGAGTCGTGAATTGTCCTCT
>NW_027601298.1:262290-281290 GCF_053455715.1 Rhinoraja longicauda
TACACCATCAACTACAATCAGTTAAAGTCCGTAGATGGAGCGAGGAAGATACAGAATGCAGAAAATGGTTCATTGCATAGAATGTCATGCTGAATATGGTCACATTGCCTAATTCTGTTCTCCATAGAACTGGACAAGTGCAATTGGAGAACTCGCGTTCTGTGAAAACAGAAAGCAAAAATATTACTTGCTGTGCCGTGGTGCACAGCTCGAACGACGGATGAAGCAATGCTTCTACGACCGACGGAAGATCCTGCTGGTTTGGTGTTGTTGTGGCTACTGCAGGTGACAGGCGCTTTAGGTTTTAGCTTCAGTTTTAGATTTAATATTGTTACATGTTCCGAGGTGCAGCAAACAACTTTGTTCTGCATGCTATCCAAAGAGATTACATTCCTCATATATTGATGCTGTCGATTCAAGCTGGTCGACAAAGGGCACTTGTGTGTGTGGATCCACTCAAAGCGTGGTAACTGTATGGATTCGCACAGCGGATGGAAGACATATAGAATGAGGTGCAAAAGGAGGTCGTTGAAATACAAACTGTAGATGGGCTATTGCATGCCTATTTAACATCATTTAAAATACATTTGGACAAGCACATCTAGGAAGAGTTGAGAGTGATCCACGGCAACGGCGGTAGTTGGGACTTTGTAGATGGGGTACATTGATCGGCGTTGGCAGGCTGGGTGGAAGGACCTGTCCCGGCGGTGTATGACACATGACAATAGATAGAGAAAAGTGGAAGTTACAGCGTGCAGAATCCGTGTATCAGCACTGCAGCGCATGGTTGTACATCTGTACCTCAGACGAAGTTCAATGTCCATGATGGGGTAGAGGGAATTGAATTAGTATCCTAGCCTATGGAAGGACCGCCCAATAACGGAGGAAATGAACCTATTCCTAAGTCTGGTGATGCGCGCTTTCAAGCTTCTCTACCATTTGGAGTTGGGGAAAGAAGAACTGAGCGGGGTTGGCAAAGTCTTTGATTATGTTGGGTGTTTGGGTAATGTTATGCAGCGTGGAATGCAGATGGATAATATGATTGGTCTGGGGTCTCTAATAGACTGGGCTATATTTACAATCCTCTGCAATTTCTCGCGGTCCTGGCAGAGTTATTCCCTGACCAAGCTGCCATTAAATGTAACAATATGCTTGTAGAAACATTGAAAATAGTTGCAGGAGGAGGACATTTGGCCCTTCGATCCAGCAGCGCCGTTCATTGTGATCATGGCTCATCATCCACAATCAGTAACCTGTGCCTGCCTTCTCCCCATATCCCTTGATACCACTAGCCCCTAGAGCTCTATCTAACTCTCTTTCAAATTCAACAAAGTGAATTGACCGCCACTGCCTTCTGTGGCAGAGAAATCCACAAATTCACAACTATCTGGGTGAATAACCTCAGTTTTAAATGGCCTCCCCTTTATTCTGTTGCCGTATTTTGACAAGCGTAACAGGGGACATAACAATTGTCTTTTTGTTTTCGTTTGTGTGCCTTCTAGGGTGTCGCTTCAATGTGATTGCTCCACGTCAGAGTGGCAAGATTTAAAAGAAACTGAAGGAAGGAATTTACACTCCAACGGTGGTGGGTACATGGGACAAGCAGTCGAAGGAGTTAGTGGTGAAGTGTTCTACAGCCAGAGCATTTGGAAATACAGATGCCAATGAGACAGTAGCAAGAAATAATTAGGTAGCTGTTGTGCAATAAATGTTGAGCAGGAACTGATTCTGCAATAATGTCCAGGTGGGCCGATGAGCAGCACCGATGTTGCTTTTGGTTTGAAAATTGATACCACACTGCATGTTGCTCGTCAATATCGTTTTGATGAAATCATTAACTTCTGACATAACATATATTCCTTCTCTCCGCGGATCTCTTCTGTCATCTGAGTATATCCCGACCTCCTCTTGTATTTCAGATGCCGGAGAATTACTACGGCCCGCAACCCAATATCAGCGTGTATTTTGTTTTCTTACTCCCATCCCCACACTTCACCTTCTCTTCGCCACTGCCCAACAATCCATTTCTGGTTAACGGCCATTCATCACCTTCTCTTTTATATCAACACCGCCTGTGTCTCGTGTACAATCTTAGTCAGCATCGCAGTACGAACATTCCCGCGCTGATCAGAGTCGTTATTTATCTCAGGTCATTTGGTCAGGTTAGGTCTATTATTATCACACGTACCGATGTGCAGTGGAAAGCCTTGTTTTTGCATGCTATTCACTCAGTTCAAATATTCCAAACACAAAAACAATCAGTGTAACGAAAAGTGCAATAGATCGGGTTAAGGGGAAGCTACAGAATGAAGAAAATAGTTCTTGATACAGAATATCTTTATGAATGTAGTTTTCATATTTCCACCAAACCCCGATTTGTCCGCGTATTTGTAATAATTAACAATCTTTTCTCAAGCCACCTTGCATAATTCCGGTCCACCGTTCCTCTGGGAGCCGCATCTTTGCATTTGGAGCATTAGAGTTCTATAGAAACATAAATCCTTCATTGGACCCGATGTAGAACCCGATTTGTGCCGATGTGCATAGGTTAAAGTATTAATGATACAATGCTTCTATTAACTATGAGGCTCATTGGTTTGTAAAGGTGTAACCAAATAAGTTGAAAGGTGGATTGAGATTTAGGCCTCAGGTTCAGGTTCATTATTGCCATGTTTATCGAGCCGCACGAATAACGTTGTGCTATATGCGATCCAAACAGATTAAATACGATATACAAATATTATCAGTTCAAAATCAAGAACAATAAATGAAGCAAAAGGAAGATACAGAATGCAGAACATAGTTCGCAGTGGTGTAGCGCATCTGTTCCATAGACAAATATCCGCCATGGAGTAGGGATGGGAGACCGTATGAACTATCGTGAAGGTGACAGGGTAGACCATCTGATCAACTGTTGGTCCTTTGAAGGGCACTTTTTTTTCGACGGACAAATCATGACTTCAATCTCTGCACCGAGTTGAAGATCCGTATCGCGCTCTTTAAATGAGATAACGTCGAAGCATAATAATCTACGGAGCATGTGCTGGGACTTATTAATTGGAAATCGTAGACAAGGATAGTTGCTGGGCTGTTTCTCTGCCGCGTGACTCGTGGCTCTCGGTCCAGTCTATGTACCTTTTTCCCATTTGTGGTATCACCGTTGTTAGTTAAAGCAGGGCTTCGCTCATAATTATCTTTATGGCCTGAGCTCTAGGTGGAGTTAAGTTCTATATTCCTTGGATGGCAGGAGGCTGGGAGAGGGGGGGAGTGGTAATGTTACAAAGGTGTATAAATCGTGAGGGGAATAAATAGAATGGATGCACTGTCATTTACCCAGAATGGAGAAGCAAATAACAGAGATCAGAGGGTTAAGAGAGGCTAGATTTACAAGGAACTGGAAGGAAAGACCTTAACACTCAGATGGTGATGGGTATAAAGAACGAGCTAACAGTAACGGTAGTTGAGACATGTTGAAGATAGTGCATTTATACATCCACAACATTTGGAATATAGCTACCAAATTGACTTTAGCAATAAGTAAGCATGATCGGCTATTTCTATTTCTATTGTTCGGCTTGAACTGATTTTGTAGCAATGTTCAGGTGCGATGGCGATGTAATTTTCACTCTAACTCAGGTGCGCTTGAGTTGTGCGAAGTATGCATTTGTTTCGGACTATCAGTTATTTTATTGGGTCACTCATTTCGGACATTCGATACGTTTTCCTCACTCCACGGGTGTCATCTGAGTCTTCTACGTTTATCTTGCTTCACACTTGTATTTCAGAATCCCGGCAATTACTACGCTCCAGGTGATCTGGGAATAAGTGTAGGGATAGGGCGATGGCATCGTCCGTGGACCTGTTGTGGCGGTAGGCGAACTGCAGTGGGTCAAGGACGCTGGCTAGACTGGATATAATGCGTTCCATTGCAAGCCTCCCAAAACATTTCATGATGGTGGATGTCAAGGCCACTGTTCGGTGGTCGTTTAAACTTGAGGTTTTGCCTTTCCTCGACACTGGAATGATGGTGGTCTTCAAGAGGCAGTTGGGTACCTGAGAACGGAGTAGGGAAAGAACAAAGATGTCCACGAATACAGCTGCCAGCGTTTCCGCTCAACTACTAAGGACACGGCCAGGAACTCCGTCTAGGCCTGTTGCTTTTCGTGGATTTACCCACAGCAAGGCCGCTCTAACCTCTGCAACTGTCACCCTGGGGAGAGGCACACTGGAGTCTGAAGAGCCAGAAGTCACCATACAAAAGTATTCAGTTCATCAGGTTGGTTTGCACTATCACCAATGATATTGGCTGAACATTCTTTTTTTTTTTTTTTAAATTTAAATTTTTATTATTTATTTTTTATTTTTTACAGAACTTTTTGGAAAACAACCCCCCCCCCTCACCCTTCCCCCCCCCCCCCCACCCACCTTATACTAACCCCAAATAAGAAAAAGAAAGAAAAGAAAAAAAGATTAAAGACTGCCTGGTTGTTGGTGGTCCTGCACACGCCCCATGGAATTCCAAACAGAATAAACTGTATATGTATATACATCTCTCACAAAAGAACCATTGTAAATATGAACAATTCTTCTATATATATAGGCCCCTCTTTTGTAGATAAGGGCGCCAGATATTTAAAAAAGTATCATATTTGTTCCTTAAATTATAAGTAATTTTTTCAAGTGGGATACAGTTAGAAATTTCATTATTCCAAAGGTCCATACTTAAATAGGAATCAGATTTCCAAGTAACTGCGATAGTTTTTTTGGCTACTGCTAATGCAATTTTTATAAATTCTTTCTGATATTTATTCATTTTAAGTTGTGGTCTTATTCCTTCAACATCACCCAATAACAAAAATCTTGGGTTGTATGGAAGTTGTATTCCGATAATCTGTTCTAAAAAGCTTCTTAAGTTTGTCCAAAAAGGTTGTATTTTTGAACAGGACCAAGTAGAATGAAACAAAGTACCAATTTCTTGATTGCACCGAAAACATTGGTCAGATAAACTTGAGTTTATTCTATTTAATTTTTGTGGTGTGATATATAATTGATGCAGAAAGTTATATTGTACTAGTCTAAACCGAACATTTATTGTATTTTTCATACTGTCAAGGCATAGTTTTGACCAATTTGTTCCATCAATATTAATATTCAAATCCGTTTCCCATTTTCGCCTTGATATATGAATTCCTTGTTTAGGAGCCTTTTTTGAATTAGATTATATATAATAGAAGTAAAAAAAATGATTTGTCCTTTTTGAATTAGATTTTCAATTTCCTTAGATTTCGGCAATAACATTGTTTGACCCAATTTATCTTTTAAATAAGCTCTTAATTGAAAGTAACAGAAAAGGGAATTATTTGATATATGATATTTATTTTTCAATTGTTCAAATGAGATCAATATACCTTTTTCAAAGCAATCACCTATATATCTAATCCCTTTTTGATGCCACCTATATAGAAGCTGGTTATCCATTGTAAAAGGTATCAATCTATTCTGAATCAAAGTTGTCTTTCCTAATAAAGATTTTTTGTTTCATCCTCAAAATTTACCTTATTCCATAATCCGATCAAGTGTTTTAATAATGGAGATTCTTTCAGTCCCCGTATCAATTTAGGTTCCCATTTATATATAAAGTCTTCTGGTATATTTTCTCCTATTTTATCTAGTTCTATTCTTATCCATGCCAGGTTTTTTTCTTCAAAAAGAGATGCAATAAACCTCAGTTGGTTTGCTTTATAATAATTCTTAAAGTTCGGAAGTTGTAATCCTCCTGAATCAAACTTCCATGTCAATTTTTCCAACGATATTCTTGACATTTTACCTTTCCAAAGAAATTTCCGCACATATTTATTTAACTCTTGAAAAAACTTCTGTGGTACTTGTATTGGTAATGTTTGGAATAAATATTGTAATTTCGGAAATATATTCATTTTAACGGCATTAACTCTTCCTATTAATGTTATTGGTAATGTCATCCATTTATCAAGGTCCTCTTTTATTTTTCTTAGTAATAATAAATAATTTAATTTATATAAATTCTTCATATCATTATCAATTCTTATACCTAAATACTTTATACCAATTAATGGCAATCTAAATTGGGTTAGTAATCGACATTGAGTGTAATCTCCTTTAGTAAGGGGTAAAATTTCACTTTTATCCCAATTTATTTTATAACCTGATATTCTTCCATATTCTTCTAATCTAAAAGATAGTTTGCGCAACGAATCTAATGGTTTTGTTAAGTGCAAATAAATTAATCTTAAATTCTTCCTGATTGACTTTAAAACCCTTAATATCTGGGTCAGTTCTAATTAGTTCAGCTAACGGTTCTATCACCAGGACAAATAAAGCAGGTGATGGGCATCCTTGTCTAGTTGACCTTTTTAATTGAAACGGTGTTGAAATTTGGCCATTTGTCGTTACCTTAGCTTTGGGATTCACATTTAGAGTTTTAATCCAGTTTATAAAAGTTGTTCCTAACCCATATTTTTCCAATACTTTATATAAAAAATCCCACTCTAACCTATCAAATGCTTTTTCTGCATCCAGAGCTACTGCTACACTTATTTCATTCCTCTTTTGTGCCAAATGCATTATACTAAGTAACCTAGTTACATTATCTGCAGAATGTCTATTTTTAATAAATCCAGTTTGATCCATATGTACTAATTTTGGTAAATACTTAGACAATCTATTAGATAAAATTTTTGCTACTATTTTATAATCTGTATTCAGCAAAGATATAGGTCTATATGATGTTGGTTTTAAAGGATCCCTATCTTTTTTTGGTATTACTGTTAAAATCGCTGTCGTAAAAGACTCTGGGAGGTTATGTAAGCTCTCCTGCGTTCTACTGCAAGAGTTCCTTCTCCAGTCAATTCTTCCCCTCATCTCTTCTCGTAGGGACGGCTGATGTAACCCTTGAGTTCGTCTAGACCGACCCTAATACAGCTGCTGCTTCTTACATGGAAAACTAAATTCATCTGTCAGGCATTGGAAATTAAACTGGCACAAAGCGTGTCCGCAGGGTACAACCCAATAGGCTTGGTCTCTCAATTGTTTAGCTCTGGTCTTATTAAACCATCCTGAGCAGGGTCCTATTCTTTCTGCCTTCCAGGATATTGTGCCATTGCCTCCTCTGCATATCATCTGATCGTCTCTACATAAATGTGGTGAAGTAAATACAGATTGACCACAATCCCATATAGATCTTGAGTGCACGTCCCCTAATAGCGGGAGTAACAATAACAAAAGGGACATTATTTTACAATGCTAAGCATTATATAGTTTGAAATTTCAGACTGGATGTCAAAGTCCTATCGAGACCTTCGGCTTCAATCTTACGGCTAAACACATCAACAATAACTAAGCAATACTTATAACATTTGTACACGTGGCAGTTCAATAAAATCAATTTGCAAACCACAATTTATTTTGAGGTGATACTATGTAGCATTTATTACATCCATCATTCCCCTCTTACCAGCATGGGCAAGAGAGTGCACATAATGCAACAAAACAGGTAAAAGCGCGTTAGGGACACAAACTTTACCAGAGGCAGTAACCCAAAGCGAGTCAACTCTGCGAGGGGAACACCCATCCTGGCTCCACTGGTGTCTCTTAGCCTCGGGGGCGCCCCCTGAAGCTGGCAGAGTTCCGAAACACTGGGCATAGCGGTAGTTGCAGAAAACTGCTGTTGTTCACCTGAAGGAACTAAAATGGTTGGGGTCAGGGCCTCCGCGCGTGCCAATGTGTCAGCCAATGCATTCTTGAAATAAATGAGATCCTTGGCAGATGTATGCAAATTACATTTAATGACAGCCAAGGTTTTTGGGAGTGTCAAAGCCGCCAGTAGATTTCGGACAAACAGGGCATTTTTAATAGAAGTGCCTGCTGCTGTCAAAAAGCCCCTGTGCTGCCACAGGGTACCAAAATAATGTGCAACCCCAAAGGCATATCGTGAGATCAGAGGTGGACACAAAATGCTGGCGTGCCTCAGCGGGATAGGTAGCATCTCTGGAGAGAAGCAATATGTGACGTTTGGCATCGAGACCCTTCTTCAGACTCTGAATTCAGACTCTTCAGGTCTGAAGAAGGGTCTCGACCCGAAATGTCATCCAGTTTTTCTCCCCAGAGATGCTGCCTGTCCCACTGAGGTACTCCAGCATTTTTTTGACTACCTTCGATTTAAACTAGCATCAGCAGTTCTTTCCTACACAGTTAGTTCAGAGGTGACAGTACTGATGAGCTGGAACCGAGGCAAAAAGGTGAATTAACTATTGAGCAGTAGAATCTAGGAAGATAGGTACTTTGTGCGTTGAAAGCAAAGATACTAGAAGAACAAGATAGAGCACTCGACCCTAAAAACTGTCGTATGTCATGACGCCATTTTAGTAGGCAGAAACTTGCAGAAACATTTAAAAAGAAAAATAACAAAAATCTGTGAATTGATAGATGAGGTATATTCTGCATTTTAATGGTTTTATCACACATACTGTTCCACCAAAACACTGATCACACTGCGAGAGGCATACCGGAAGGCGGGTTTTACCTACTATTATAGCTCCTTTGCGTACTACACTTCAGTATAGGCGATTTCAACGGAGTGGGCCACCTTGTTCCTCTAGTATCTTTGGTTGAAAGTAGCATCACAGGGAGATAAGGTGGTCAAAAAAGCTTTTGGTACATTGGCCTTCATCGGTCAGAACATTGAGTATAGCTGTTGGGAAGTCAAGTTGGAGAAGACGTTCGTGAGGCCGCATTTAGAGTATTGTGAGCAGTTGTGGGCCACATGATATAGGAGAGATTCTGTCCATCTAGAAAGAGTGCAGAGGAGATTTACAACGATGTTGCCAATACCCGAGGGCCTGATCTAGAAGGTCAGATTCTGTAGGCTAGTACTTTATTCCTTGGTGCACAGGAGGATGAAGTTTGATCATTTAGATATGAACAACATAATAAAGGTCCAGACCCGAAACGTCACCCATTCCTCCTCTCCAGAGATGCTGCCTGTCCCGGTGAGTTACTCCAGCATTTGGTATCTTTCTTTGGCTTAAACGAGAATCTGCAGTTCCATCTTGCAGAAAATAATAAAAGGACTAGATCTGGTAGTCGCACAGAGTCGACTCTCCAGGGGAAATGGGGCTTAAGACGTGGTGGGCGGAGGGTTTCACAGGAACCCGAAGGGTTAATTTTCACGCAAAGGGTGGTGAACGTATGGAATGAGCTGATAGTTTAGCTCGGTACTACTGCATAGTCATAGTGTTGTATGGTGTGGAAACAGGCCCTTCGGCCCAACTTGCTCAGGCCGGCCAACATGCCCCATCTACACCAGTCTGACTACCTGAAATTGGTCTATACACCTCCAAACTTGCCCTATTCATGTACCTGTCCCATTGATTTATGTGTTGGGAGAGTCGCTGTCTCAACTAACTCATCTGGCAGCTTGTTCCATACATCCACCATGCATTGTGTGAAAGAAAAATCCACTCTGATTCCTATTAAATCATTTCTCCTTCACCTTAAACCTATGTCCTCTGGACCTCGATTCTCCAACTCAGGGAAAGAGGCTCTGCTCATCTACCGGGCTATTCCTCTCGTGAACTTATAGACCAATATAAGATCACCCTTTATCCTCGTGCGCTCCAACGAGACCAATCGCACCCGATCGAATCTGTCTTCTAACTAATGCTGTCAATTGCAGAAAAATCATGGTGAATCTGTTCCGCACTGCTTCTGGCAATAGGACATCATTTCTATAATAGCACACTCCCACCTGCACCCCCGCTCTGCTGCTGCCAATCTCCTATCCCCCCACATCCGGAACAAACTCAGATCCTGGGGGGACAGGGCTTTCTCCATCGCTGCTCCCACCCTATGGAACTCACTACCCCAAACCGTTAGAGACTCCTCCACACTCACCACATTCAAAACATCGCTGAAGTCTCACCTGTTCAGTACTGCCTTCAACCACTGAAGGTCACCTCACCTTCTGTCTCCTTTCTCTGTTCGTTTACTTATTTACTTATTTATCTATTTATTCATTTCCCTATGTTCTCTAAATCTCTGTAAAGCGTCTTTGAGTATATGAAAAGCGCTATATAAATAAAATGCATTATTATTATTATTATTTCTATAATACGGTGACCGGAACAACACATAAGGGCCTCGCAGACATTTGAAGTATGACTGAGGAGAGCGCCGCAATGGAAGGAGCAGTTAAGCCTTCATGTTTCTTTATTTGGATGTTCAGCTGCTGTGCAAGTGTATTCAGAATCATGCGCAGATGGGATGTGAAACTATCAGTGTGTTCAAAGGTGTCAGTACCGATTAGGTGTAATCGAGGTAAAAAGGTGGATTGAGTGTGGAGCAGAGAGCTCTTGGAGGACGGGTACACGTTGCGTTGAACGTAGCATTGACAAATTGGGAATATGGAGATGGAGTTAAAGGGGAAGCGAATACAGGAGAAACTGTAAAGGACTCTCGTATAAATGGGAAGGGGAGTTCTAGAAGGGATATGAGAGTAAGGTCAGGGCCAATTGTGACCGGTGTGAGAGGGGAATCAGCAATCAGCAGCAGCAGCAGCAGCAGTAGCTGCAGCAGCAGCACCAAGCTGTGTTGCTTGGGAAGTATTGTGTGGGGATAGTAAGGAGTAAGACCTGTGTGATCTCCCGGACAAGTTTCGATCGCCTAGCTTGGGGTCGGAGAGGAATTTCCCGGATTTTTTTTCCCAAATTGGCCTGGGTTTTTTATCCAGTTTTTCGCCTCTCCCAGGAGATCACTCAGTTCTTTTGGGTGGGCGGTTGGAGCAGCGGCCGGGCGGTAGGTTTAGAAACCGAGCACGGGGCTTTGTTTGGGGAGTATGAATGCCAGGGCAGTTTATTGTTCTGGGTGTCGGATGTGGGGAATCTGGGAGTCTGATAGTCTTCCAGACATCCACATCTGCGCCAGGTGCGACGAGATGGGGCTCCTAAGGGACCGTATTAGGAACCTGGAGCGGCAGATTGATGACCTCCGTCTGGTCAGGGAGAGTGAGGAGGTTATAGAGAGGAGTTACAGAGAGGTGGTCACTCCAAGACCACGGGAGGTAGGCAAATGGGTCACGGTTAGGGGGGGCAAGGACCAGAGGCAGGCACTAGAGAGTACCCCGGTGGCTGTACCCCTTGGAAATAAGTATTCCTGTTTAAGTACTGTTGGGGGGAACAGCCTACCTGGGGGCAGCGACGGTGCCCGGGCCTCTGGCACGGAGTCCGGCCCTGTTGCTCAGAAGGGTAGGGAAAGGAAGAAGAGAGCGATAGTAATAGGGGACTCTATAGTGAGGGGGTCAGATAGGCGATTCTGTGGACGCAGTCGGGAGACCCGGATGGTGGTTTGCCTCCCTGGTGCCGGTGTCCGGGATGTGTCTGAGCGTGTCCAAGATATCCTGAAAGGGGAGGGAGAGGAGCCAGAAGTCGTGGTACATATAGGTACCAACAATATAGGTAGGATAAGGGAAGAGGTCCTGAAAGGAGAATTTAGGGGTATAGGAAGAGAGTTAAAAAAAAGGACTTCCAAAGCAATAATCTCAGGCTTACTGCCTGTGCCACGCGATAGTGAGAATAGGAATGGAGTGAGGTGGAGGATAAATACGTGGCTGAGGAACTGGTGCAGGGAGCAGGGATTCAAGTTTCTGGATCATTGGGAGCTCTTCTGCGGGAAGTATGACCTGTACAAAAAGGACGGGTTGCATCTGAACCTGAGAGGAACCAATATCCTGGCGGGGAGATTTGCTAAGGTAATTGCGGAGACTTTAAACAAGTACGGTTGGGGGGAGGGACTCAAACACAGATAGCTAATAGGCAGTGTGTGAGGCAGGAGGCAGAAAAGGGAAACACTCAGACCCAATATGTAGGAGAGAAAGAAGTGAAAATAAATAAACTGAGAATAAGAAATGATGGGTCCCTTAAATGTGTATATTTTAATGCTAGGAGCATTGTAAGAAAGGTGGATGAGCTTAGAGCCTGGATTGACATCTGGAAGTATGATGTTGTGGCGATCAGTGAAACATGGTTGCAGGAGGGTTGCGATTGGCAATTAAATATTCCAGGATTTCATTGTTTCAGATGTGATAGAATCGGAGGGGCAAGAGGTGGGGGTGTTGCATTGCTTGTCAGGGAGGATATCACAGCAGTGCTTTGGCAGGACAGACTAGAAGGCTCGATTAGGGAGGCTGTTTGGGTGGAACTCAGAAATGAGAAAGGTTTAGCAACACTTTTTGGGGTGTATTATAGACCGCCAAATAGGGAACGAGAATTGGAAGAGCAAATATGTAAGGAGATAGCAGATATTAGTAGTAATCTCAGAGTAGTGATTGTGGGTGATTTCAATTTTCCGTACATAGACTGGGAATCACATTCTGTTAAAGGACTGGATGGTTTGGAGTTTGTAAAATGTGTGCAGGATAGTTTTTTGCAGCAATACGTAGAGGTACCTACCAGAGAAGGGGCAGTGTTGGATCTCCTGTTGGGAAATGAGACGGGTCAGGTGACGGAGGTATGTGTTGAGGAGCACTTTGGGTCTAGTGATCACAATGCCATTAGTTTCAATATAATTATGGAGAAGGTCAAATCTGGACCAAGGGTTGAGATTTAGGATTGGAGAAAGGCTAATTTTGAGGAGATGAGAAAGGATTTAAAAGGAGTGAAATGGGACTTTTTCTTTAATGAAAAGGATATAATAGAGAAATGGAGGATATTTAAAGGTGAAATTTTGAGAGTACAGAGTCTTTATGTCCCTGTTCGGTGGAAAGGAAAGAATAATAATTTGAAAGAGCCGTGGTTTTCCAGGGATATTGGACACTTGGTTCGGAAAAAGAGGGAGATATACAATAAATATAAGCGGCAGGGAGTAAATGAGGTTCTTGAGGAATATAAAGAATGTAAAAGGAATCTTAAGAAGGAAATTTGAAAAGCGAAAAGAAGATATGAGGCTGCTTTGGCAAGTAATGTAAAGGTAAACCCCAAGGGGTTCTACAGATATGTCGATAGCAAAAGGATCGCGAGGGATAACATTGGTCCATTAGAGAGTCAGAGTGGACAGCTATGTGCTGAGCCAGGAGAAATGGGGGAGATATTAAACAATTTATTTTCTTCGGTATTCACCGAGGAGAAGGATATTGAATTATGTGAGGTAAGCGAAACAAGTAGAGTAGTGATGGAAATTATGAGGATTAAAGAAGAGGAGGTACGGACACTTTTGAAAAATATAAAAGTGGATAAGTCTCCAGGTCCCGATAGTATAAGAAAATAACTGCAGATGCTGGTACAAATCGATTTATTCACAAAATGCTGGAGTAACTCAGCAGGTCAGGCAGCATCTCGGGAGAGAAGGAATGGGTGACGTTTCGGGTCGAGACCCTTCTTCAGACAGGATAGGATATTCCCTAGGACATTGAGGGAAGTTAGTGCAGAAATAGCAGGGGCTATGACGGAAATATTTCAAACGTCATTAGAAACGGGGATGGTGCCGGAAGATTGGCGCATTGCGCATGTTGTGCCTTTGTTTAAAAAAGGTTCTAAAGGTAAACCTAGCAATTATAAACCTGTTAGTTTGACGTCTGTGGTGGAAAAATTAATGGAAAAGATACTTAGGGACAATATATATAATTATTTGGATAAACAAGGCCTGATTAGAAACAGTCAACATGGATTTGTGCCTGGAAGGTCATATAATCTTCTTTGATTTTTTGAAGAGGTTACCAGGGAAATTGATAAGGGCAAGGCTGTGGATGTTGTCTATATGGACTTCAGTAAGGCATTTGACAAGGTTCCACATGGAAGGTTGATTACGAAGGTTAAATCGTTGGGTATTAATAGTGAGGTTGCAAGATGGATTCAACAATGGCTGAATGGTAGATACCAGAGGGTAATGGTTGACAATAGTATGTCAGGTAGGAGGCCAGTGTCTAGTGGAGTACCCCAAGGATCTGTGTTGGGTCCACTGTTGTTTGTCATTTACATTAATGATCTGGATGATGGTGTGGCAAATTGGATTAGTAAATATGCAGATGATACTAAGATAGGTGGTGTAGTTAATAATGAAGTAGAGTTTCAAAGTCTACAGAGAGATTTGGGCCTTTTGGAAGGGTGGGCTGAAAGATGGCAGATGGAGTTTAATGCTGATAAGTGTGAGGTGCTGCATTTTGGTAGGACAAATCAAAATAAGACGTAAAGGGTAAATGGTAGGGAATTGAGGAATGCAGTGGAACAGAGGGATCTGGGAATAACTGTGCATTGTTCCCTGAAGGTGGAATCTCATGTGGATAGGGTGGTGAAGAAGGCGTTTGGTATGCTTGCCTTTATAAATCAGAGCATCGAATTGGTGAGGCCGAATCTGGAGTATGGTGTGCAGTTCTGATCGCCAAATTATAGGAAGGATGTCGACAAAATGGAGAGGGTACAGAGGAGATTTACTAGAATGTTGCCTGGGTTTCAGCACTTAAGCTACAGGGAGAGGTTGAACAGGTTGGGTCTTTATTCTTTGGAGCGTAGAAGGTTGAGTGGGGACTTGATAGAGGTTTTTAAAAATTTAAGAGGGACGGACAGAGTTGACGTGGGTAGGCTTTTCCCTTTGAGAGTGGGGAAGATTCCAACAAGGGGACATAGCTTCAGAATTGAGGGACAAAGGTTTAGGGGTAACATGAGGGGTAACTTCTTTACTCAGAGGGAGGTGGCTGTATGGAATGGGCTTCCGGTGGAAGTGGTGGAGGCAGGCTCGATTTTATTATTTAAGAGTAAATTGGATAGGTATATGGATAAGAGGGGATTAGAGGGTTATGGTCTGAGAGCAGGTAGATGAGACTAGGTCGGCATGGACTGGTAGGGCCGAACGGGCCTGTTTCCGTGCTGTAGTTGTTATATGGTTTATCTGGTAGGTAAATACCGAAGTTAAAGTGTTGTATTTAAATGCGCGAAGTATAAGAAATAAAGTGGATGAGCTTGAGGCTCAGTTAGACATTGGCAAGTATGATGTTGTGGGAATCACTGAGACATGGCTACAGGAGGACCAGGGCTGGGAGCTGAATATTCAGGGGTACACAACGTACAGAAAAAACAGGCAGGTGGGGAGAGGGGGCGGGGTAGCTCTGTTGGTAAGGAATGATATTCACTCCCTTGCAAGGAGTGACATAGAATCAGGAGATGTAGAATCAGTATGGATAGAGATGAGGAATTGTAAGGGTAAAAAGGCCCTAATGGGAGTCATCTACAGGCCCCAAACAGTAGCTTCGACATAGGGTGCAAGTTGAATCAGGAGCTAAAATTGGCATGTCACAAATGTAATGCTACGGTGGTCATGGGAGATTTCAACATGCAGGTAGACTGGGAAAATCAAGTTGGTAATGGACCCCAGGAAAGAAAGTTTGTGGAGTGCCTCCGAGATGGATTCTTAGAACAGCTTGTACTGGAGCCTACCAGGGAGAAGGCAATTCTGGATTTAGTGTTATGTAATGAACCTGACCTGATAAGGGGACTCGAGGTAAATGAGCCATTAGGAGGCAGTGACCACAATATGATAAGTTTTACTCTACAAATGGAGAGGGAGAAGGGAAAATCGGAGGTGTCAGTATTACAGTATAGCAAAGGGGATTACAGAGACATGAGGCAGGAGTTGGCCAAAATTGACTGGAAGGAGGCCCTAGCAGGGAAGACTGTGGAACAGCAATGGCAGGTATTCCTGGGAATAATGCAGAAGTTGCAGGATCAATTTATCCCAAAAAGGAGGAAAGATTCTAAGGGGAGTAAGAGACACCTGTGGCTGACGAGGGAAGTCAAGGAAAACATAAAAATAAAAGGGAAGTAGTATAACATAGCAAAGAAGAGTGGGAAGCCAGAGGATTGGGACTCTTTTAAAGAGCAACAGAAGATAACTAAAAAGGCAATACGGGGAGAAAAGATGAGGTACGAGGGTAAACTAGCCAATAATATAAAGGAGGATAGTAAAAGCTTTTTTAGGTATGTGAAGAGGAAAAAAATAGTCAAGGCAAATGTGGGTCCCTTGAAGACAGAAGCAGGGGAATTTATTATGGGGAACAAGGAAATGGCAGAAGAGTTGAACCGGTACTTTGGATCTGTCTTCACTGAGGAGGATACAAACAATCTCCCAGATGTTCTAGTGGCCAGAGATCCTAGGGTGACAGAGGAACTGGAGGAAATCCACATTAGGCAGGAAAAAGTTTTGGGTAGACTAATGGGACTCAAGGCTGATAAATCCCCAGGGCCTGATGGTCTGCATCCCAGGGTGCTTAAGGAGGTGGCTCTAGAAATTGTGGACGCATTAGTAACGATTTTCCAATGTTCTATAGATTCCGGGTCAGTTCCTGTGGATTGGAGGGTAGCTAATGTTGTCCCATTTTTCAAGAAAGGAGGGAGAGAGAAGACGGGAAATTATAGACCAGTTAGTCTGACATCAGTGGCGGGGAAGATGCTGGAGTCAATTATAAAAGACGAAATTGCGGAGCATTTGGATCGCAGTAACAGGATCGTTCCGAGTCAGCATGGATTTACGAAGGGGACATTGTGATTGACTAATCTGCTGGAATTTTTTGAGGATGTAACTAGGAAAATTGACAGGGGAGAGCCGGTGGATGTGGTGTACCTCGACTTTCAGAAAGCCTTCGACAAGGTCCCACATAGGAGATTGGTGGGCAAAATTAGAGCACATGGTATTGGAGGTAGGGTACTGACATGGATAGAAAGTTGGTTGACAGACAGAAAGCAAAGAGTGGGGATAAATGGGTCCCTTTCAGAATGGCAGGCAGTGACTAGTGGGGTACCGCAAGGCTCGGTGTTGGGACCGCAACTATTTACAATATACATCAATGAATTGGATGAAGGGATTAAAAGTACCATTAGCAAATTTGCCGATGATACAAAGCTAGGTGGCAGTGTGAACTGTGAGGAAGATGCTATGAGTTTGCAGGATGACTTGGACAGGTTGTGTGAGTGGGCGGATGCATGGCAGATGCAGTTTAATGTGGATAAGTGTGAGGTTATCCACTTTGGTGGTAAGAATAGGAAGGCAGATTATTATTTGAATGGTGTCAAGTTAGGAAAAGGGGACGTACAACGTGATCTGGGTGTCTTAGTGCATCAGTCACTGAAAGGAAGCATGCAGGCACAGCAGGCAGTGAAGAAAGCCAATGGAATGTTGGCATTCATAACAAGAGGAGTTGAGTATAGGAGCAAAGAGGTCCTTCTGCAGTTGTACAGGGCCCTAGTTAGACCGCACCTGGAGTACTGTGTGCAGTTTTGGTCTCCAAATTTGAGGAAGGATATTCTTGCTATTGAGGGCGTGCAGCGTAGGTTTACTAGGTTAATTCCCGGAATGGCGGGACTGTCCTATGTTGAAAGACTGGAGCGACCAGGTTTGTATACACTGGAATTTAGAAGGATGAGAGGGGATCTTATCAAAACGTATAAGATTATTAAGGGGTTGGACAGGTTAGAGGCAGGAAACATGTTCCCAATGTTAGGGGAGTCCAGAACCAGGGGCCACAGTTTAAGAATAAGGGGTAGGCCATTTAAAACAGAGATGAGGAAAAACATTTTTAGTCAGAGAGTTGTGAATCTGTGGAATTCTCTACCTCAGAGGGCAGTAGACGCCAATTCTCTGAATACATTCAAGAGAGAGCTAGATAGAGCTCTTAAGGATAGCGGAGTCAGGGGGTATGGGGAGAAAGCAGGAACGGGGTACTGATTGAGAATGATCAGCCATGATCACATTGAATGGCGGTGCTAGCTCGAAGGGCCGAATGACCTACTCCTGCACCTATTGCCTATTGTCTATTACACGGAGATACAGTGGTCAAAATGTCTTTTGTCACATGGCCTTCATCGGTCAGAGCATTGAGTATAGATGTTGGGAGGTCATTTTGTAGTTGTATCAGCCGTTGGTGAGGCCGCATTTAAAGTGTTGTGTTCTGTTTTTGGCACATTGGCATCGGAAAATGGTGTCGTTCCAAAGGGTGTAGACAAGATTTACGAGGATGTTGCCAGGACTCGAGGGGCTGATCTAGAGGGAAATATTCAGCACACTAGTACATTATTCCTTGGTGCGCATGAGGATGACGGATAATATTTTAGAGGTGCACAAAATAATGAGATAAATAGATCTGGCAGACGCAAATAGTTGGGGAATCAAAAACCTGCGGACAGGTTTGAGATGAGGGGGGGGGGGTGATTTCAGTAGGAACCTGAGGAGTAAAGTTTTCACACAATAGGTGGTGGGTGTATGGAACGAGCTGCCGGAGGAGATAGTTGAGGCTGGTACTATCGCAACTTTAAAGAAACATTTAGGTAGATACAAAGATAGCCCATGTTTAGAGGAATATGGTATTCCTCACGTGTCCATGGATCTCTGTGCTTGGATCGGGAAACAGATTCACTTCAAGATAAATCAGATTAATCACACGTTTTAGCATTATTATTACAGCAATTCTCTCCGCTGGTTACCCATGGACAGGTAACGTGCAAACATGTCCAATCATGTATAGTGGCTCAGCCAGAGGCAAATGTTTTCAATCGTGTCACTGATCAAAATGTATCTGAGCAGTTTGCGACGAAACTGGGAACTGGATGCTTTGTGAGATGTCCTGGGAATGTATGATTCAAATAAATTACTTGTGTGTTACGTCAGTGTAGTCAGTGATGGGTCTAGATAAGTAGTGACATTATCAGCGTGGTCAGTAATGGGTCTGGATAAGCAGTGACATTATCAGTGTGGGCGGTGATGGGTCTGGATAAGTAGTGGCATGATGTCATTAAACCTGCCCCCTATGTTTTACATTTCACATGATATAAAATCAATAATCCATTATTTTTATTTCAAATGTTCGACGATAAAGGGTTAACGAAGGTTCATTCTCCATAATTAATCTCATCTGTAATGAGCACGAACTGCATCTTGCTCCACTATCCACTCTGGTAAACATAGTGTGAAGATGCATTCATTTGTT